>NC_058087.1:175389889-175690899 GCF_014858855.1 Bufo gargarizans | reverse complement strand
AAGTTTTTCGTTTTTTAGGGTAACCGTGTCACCACCAGATCTTTGAGAAGTTCTGTTAGACATTCTCCAGTACCTTCTGCATGATCTTCTTTTGTTTTGTTTTTTAGTTTTGACATCTCTCCTCCCTCTCCCAGCTGTCATCTATTAGCAGTGATTGCCTCCCTATATATCTCCTCCCCATACTGCCTTACCTTGCGGTTTATACAACTTCCTGGAGTGTGCTGATGCTAGAAGCTGTTACTGCTGCATCCACAAGATAAGTCTGTTTCTTTATTTCTGTTTTGCTGTGGGCTTGATCCTAGGTGACCCTGACTCCCTCCGTATTAAGTGTAGGGAGCCGGTGGTCGTGTCCCCTCACTATTATAGGGTGTTCAGGTGTCAAACAGTCGAGGAACGAGGGTATGCAATTTTCTACCATTGAGATTTTTGCATAGGCTGAGCAGTAAGGGAGAGAGCTAGGGCTGTTACAGGGCTTACCCTTTTGTTCCTTAGTTTTGGATCAAGTCAGTCGGATCTCATTTGTGTCTTCTAGTTTTCTGTAACACCATCCGTGACAAACCGCTGCAGAGAAAGGGATTACAATAGCATGGTTAGGTACAGCAGACACTAGCAGATCGCTAGTGTCTGACAGCTAATTAGGTCCAAATGTGGTGGTAGAAACCCTTTAAGGTCCTTTAATCTTTCCTGGTAAGTTTTATCCTGCAATCCATGTACCAGTTTAGTAGCTCTTCTCTGAACTCTCTCCAAAGTATTAATATCCTTCTGGAGATATGGTCTCCAGTACTGAGCACAATACTCCAAATGAGGTCTCACTAGTGCTCTGTAGAGCGGCATGAGCACCTCCCTCTTTCTACTGGTAATGCCTCTCCCTATACACCCAAGCATTCTGCTAGCATTTCCTGCTGCTCTATGACATGGTCTGCCTACCTTTAAGTCTTCTGAAATAATGACCCCTAAATCCCTTTCCTCGGATACTGAGGTTAGGACTGTATCACTGATTTTATATTCTGCTCTTGGGTTTTTACGCCCCAGGTGCATTATCTTGCACTTATCAACATTACATTTTAGTTGCCAGATTTTTGACCATTTGGTGTATCCCTCCAGGAACATCAACCCTGTTACAAATCTTTGTGTCATTAGCAAAAAGACACACCTTACCATCGAGGCCTTCGCTGATAAAGATATTAAACAATATGGGTCCCAGAACAGATCCCTGAGGTACCCCACTGGTAACAAGACCATGGTCTGAATATACTCCATTGACTACAACCCTCTGTTGTCTGTCCCTCAGCCACTGCCTAATCAATTTAACAATATGAGAGTCCAAGCCCAAAGACTGCACTTTATTGATAAGCCTTCTGTGTGGGACAGTATCAAAAGTCTTACTAAAGTCTAGATAAGCGATGTCTACTGCACCTCCGTCATCTATTATTTTAGTCACCTAATCAAAAAAATCTATAAGATTAGTTTGACATGATCTCCCTGAAGTAAACCCATGCTGTTCTTCATCTTTCAATCCATGGGATTTTAGATGTTCCACAATCCTCTCCTTAAAGAGGACCTTTCACCAGAATAAAACTTCTAAAGTAACTATACAGACATGTAGAGCGGCGCCCAGGGACCCCCCTGCACTTACTGTTATACCCGGGCACTGCTCCGTTCTCCCGTTATTGCCTCCGGTATCTTCACAGGCTCCACCCAGGGGAACCTGCCGGCGCCTCCTTCTCCCATGCTGTAGCGCTGGCCAATCACAGCGCTCAGCTCATAGCCTGAGAGAGAAAAAAGCCTAATGCAATTTTCTGTTGCCTTCAATAGTGCCACTTTTAAGTAGTCCCATTTCTCCTGGACTCCATGTAATCCGTTCCAGTCTGATAGGGACTCGTATACCACTAATCTAATTTTAGAAAAGTCAGTTTTTCCAAAATCTAAAACTTTTTTGTTTTTGTGTGGTGTGACTCAGTCACTGTACTTATAGTAAACCACACTGACTGGTGATCACTAGATCCCAAGCTTTCCCCTACAGTAATATCAGATACCAAATTCCCATTTGTGAATACTAAATCTAAAATGGCCTCCTTCCGGGTTGGCTCCTCCACTACTTGCTGTAGAGATAATCCCAGTAGGGAATTTAGAATATCGTTACTCCTGGCAGAACTAGCTATTTTGGTTTTCCAGTTTACATCAGGAAGATTGAAGTCTCCCATAATGATAACTTCCCCCTTCAATGTCATTTTAGCTATTTCCTCAGCTAGTGGATCATCTAATTCTTTGACTTGGCTAGGTGGTCTATATATCACACCTACACGAGTTACCTTATGATTATCAAGCTGCAAGGTAACCCAAACTGACTCTAAGGCCTCTTTCACACGGGCGTGAGTTTTTTTGCCCGGATAAGAGCCGGGTGCGTTGCGGGAAAATGCACGATTTTTTCTGCGCAAGTGCAAAACATTGTCATGCGTTGCACTCGCGTGAGAAAAATCGCGCATGTTTGGTACCCAAACCCGAACTTCTTCATAGAAGTTCGGGCTTGGGATTGATGTTCTGAAGATTGTATTATTTTCCCTTATAACATGGTTATAAGGGAAAATAATAGCATTCTGAATACAGAATGCATAGTAAACCAGCGCTAGAGGGGTTAAAAAAAAATAAAAAATAATTTAACTCACCTTAGTCCACTTGCTCGCGAAGCTGGCATCTCCTTGTGTCTCCGCTGCTGATGAACAGGACCTGGGGTGAGCTGCTCCATTAAATACAGGTTAAGGACCTTCGATGACGTCACTCCGGTCATCACATGGTACGTCACATGATCTTTTACCATGGTGATTCACCATGGTAAAAGACCATGTGATGACCGGAGTGACGTCATCGAAGGTCCTTAAGCTCTATTTAATGGAGCAGCTCACCCCAGGTCCTGTTCATCAGCAGCGGAGACACAAGGAGATGCCAGCTTCGTGAGCAAGTGGACTAAGGTGAGTTACATTTTTATTTTATTTTTTTAACCCCTCTAGCGCTGGTTTACTATGCATTCTGTATTCAGAATGCTATTATTTTCCCTTATAACCATGTTATAAGGGAAAATAATAATGATCGGGTCTCCATCCCGATCGTCTCCTAGCAACCATGCGTGCAAATCGCACGGCATCCGTACTTGCTTGCGGATGCCATCCGATTTTCACACACCCCATTCACTTCTATGGGGCCTGCGTCACGTCAAAATCGGAAAATATAGAGCATGCTGCGATTTCAACTGAACGCACAAGTGATGCGTTAAAAACATCGCTCATGTGCACAGCCCCATAGAAATGAATGGGTCAGGATTCAGTGCGGGTGCCATACGTTCGCCGCACGGATCGCACCCGCACGGAAAACTCGCCCGTGTGAAAGGGGCCTAAGGGTCCATTCACACGTCCGTTGTTTCTTTCCTGATCTGTTCCGTTTTTTGCGGAACAGATCTGGACCAGATCTGCACCCATTCATTTTCAATGGGTCCTGAAAAAAAATCAGACATTGTGCTGTCCGATTTTTTTCAGGACCCATTGAAAATGAATGGGTCCAGATCTGTTCCGCAAAAAACGGAACAGATCAGGAAAGAAACAACGGACGTGTGAATGGACCCTAAATTGGTCTCGCTAACTTGTATCAAATTAGATTTTATGCTATCTTTCACATGCGGAACCATTTATTTCAATGGGTCCGCAAAAAAAAAAAACGGACGTTACTCCGTGTGTATTTCGTTTCCGTATGTCTGTTCTGCAAAAATAATAGAACATGTCCTATGATTGTCCGCATAACGGACACAGACAGGGCTGTTCTATTAGGGGCCAGCTGTTCCGTTCCGCAAAATACGGAATGCACACGAACGTCATCCGTATTTTTTGTGGACCGCAAAATACATACGGTCGTGTGCATGAGCCCTAAGCTACACGGCGATGTGTCGTGCGACAGCAAGTGGTGCGATTATTTTAGAGATGGGATTTCGCTGTGAAAACACAAGTAAGTCACAGGCGGGTCACGCATCCTGCGCCACTTACATTAAAGCATATGGAGTAAAAGTTGCGCGCGAAATGCAACACCGAATGCATCATGTTGGTTTTTTTTTACGACTATCGCGTGGCAGTTGCAGCATGTCGAGTGTCGCGTTGCAACACCACTGACAGTCGGTACTTGAAAATGTCGCGGGACACATGTCGCCGTGTAGTTGGACCGTTGCACCAGAAAACTGGCGTAAATTATGACAAATTTGCTAGGGCAGATGGCCCCGCCCACTTGTCTGAAAGTAGTGAGAGTGGCATAGAAATTGCATTTGTGCAAAAAAAAAAAAAAAGCGCAAATAGTACTTGAAAAGAAACAAGCGACTGTTGGGGGTTGTCCCTAAAGATGTTTTTTGTGAAATACACGTTATTTCGGATGTCATTTTTATCTTGTGCAAAAGATTCTGCAGCCAAAAGTCATATTTTTGTCTCCTTAAGGCCTCTTTCACACTACCGTTTTTTTTTTCCGTTTTGCGGTCCGTTTTTTGCGTTCCGTATACGGTCCGTATACGGAACCATTCATCTCAATGGTTCCGCAAAAAAACAGAATGTGTTCCGTATGCATTCCGTTTCCGTATTTCCGTTTTTCCGTTCCGTTGAAAAGATAGAACATGTCCTATATTTGGCCGCAAATCACGGTCCGTGGCTCCATTCAAGTCAATGGGTCCGCAAAAAAAACGGAACACATACGGAAATGCATCCGTATGTCTTCCGTATCCGTTCCGTTTTTTGCGGAACCATCTATTGAAAATGTTATGCCCAGCCCAATTTTTTCTATGTAATTACTGTATACTGTATATGCCATACGGAAAAACGGAACCACAACGGAAGCAAAAAACGGAAAAACGGATCCGTGAAAAACGGAACGCAAAACACTGAATTCAACATACTGTAGTGTGAAAGAGGCCTAAGGCCTCATGCACACGACCGTTGTGTGCATCCGTGGCCGTTGTGCCGTTTTCCGTTTTTTTTCGCGGACGTGGAAAAATCGGAAAATGCACCGTTTTGCAGCCGAGGCCGTGATCCGTGTATCCTGTCCGTCAAAAAAATAGGACCTGTCCTATTTTTTTGACGGACAACGGTTCACGGACCCATTCAAGTCAATGGGTCCGTGAAAGAACACGGATGCACACAAGATTGGCATCCGTGTCCGTGATCCGTGGCCGTAGGTTGCTTTCATACAGACGGATCCGAAGATCCGTCTGCATAAAAGCTTTTTCAGATCTAAGTTTTCACTTCGTGAAAACTCATATCCGACAGTATATTCTAACACAGAAGCGTTCCCATGGTGATGGGGACGCTTCTAGTTAGAATACACTACAAACTTTGTACAAGACTGCCCCCTGCTGCCTGGCAGCACCCGATCTCTTACAGGGGGATATGATAGCACAATTAACCCCTTCAGGTGCGGCACCTAAAGGGGTTAATTGCACTATCATATCCCCCTGTAAGAGATCAGGGCTGCCAGGCAGCAGGGGGCAGACCCCCCCCTCCCCAGTTTGAATATCGTTGGTGGCACAGTGTGCGCCCCCCATCGGGCCCCCCTTCCTCCCTCTAGTGTAATAAATCGTTGGTGGCACAGTGTGCGCCCCCCATCGGGCCCCCCCTTCCTCCCTCTATTGTTATAAATCGTTGGTGGCACAGTGTGCGCCCCCCATCGGGCCCCCCCTTCCTCCTTCTATTGTTATAAATCGTTGGTGGCCAGTGTGCACCCCCCATCACCCCCCCTTCCTCCATCTATTGTTATAAATCGTTGGTGGCACAGTGTGCGCCCCCCATCGGCCCCCCTCCCTCTATAGCAGTAACAACATTGGTGGCAGTGTGCGGCCTCCCATCTACCCCCCCCCCCCCCCATCATTGGTGGCAGCGGAGTTCCGATCGGAGTCCTAGTTTAATCGCTGGGGCTCCGATCGGTAACCATGGCAACCAGGAAGCTACTGCAGCCCTGGTTGCCATGGTTACTTAGCAATAGTACAATAGTAGAAGATTCATACTTTCCTGCTTGCTGCTGCGATGTCTGTGACCGGCCGGGAGCTCCTCCTACTGGTAAGTGACAGTTCTTTAGCAATGCGCCGCACAGACCTGTCACTTACCAGTAGGTGGAGCTCCCGGCCGGACACGAACATCGCAGCAGCAAGCAGGTAACTATGAATCTTCTACTATTGTACTATTGCTAAGTAACCATGGCAACCAGGACTGCAGTAGCGTCCTGGTTGCCATGGTTACCGATCGGAGCCCCAGCGATTAAACTGGGACTCCGATCGGAACTCCGCTGCCACCAATGATCGGGGGGGGGGGGGGGGAGATGGGAGGCCGCACACTGGCCACCAATGTTGTTACTGCTATAGAGGGAGGGGGGCCGATGGGGGGCGCACACTGTGCCACCAACGATTTATAACAATAGAGGGAGGAAGGGGGGCGCACACTGTGCCACCAACGATTTATTACACTAGAGGGAGGAAGGGGGGGGGCGATGGGGGGCGCACACTGTGCCACCAACGATATTCAAACTAGGGAGGGGGGGGGGTCTGCCCCCTGCTGCCTGGCAGCCCTGATCTCTTACAGGGGGATATGATAGTGCAATTAACCCCTTCAGGTGCCGCACCTGAAGGGGTTAATTGTGCTATCATATCCCCCTGTAAGAGATCGGGTGCTGCCAGGCAGCAGGGGGCAGTCTTGTACAAAGTTTGTAGTGTATTCTAACTAGAAGCGTCCCCATCACCATGGGAACGCCTCTTGTTAGAATATACTGTCGGATCTGAGTTTCACGATGTAGCTCATATCCGACAGTATATTCTAACATAGAGGCGTTCCCATGGTGATGGGGACGCTTCAAGTTAAAATATACCATCGGATTGGAGAAAACTCCAATCCGATGGTATAAAAGAACTCCAGACTTTACATTGAAAGTCAATGGGGACGGATCCGTTTGAAATGGCACCATATTGTATCAACATCAAACGGATCCGTCCCCATTGACTTGCATTGTAATTCAGGACGGATCCGTTTGGCTCCGCAGGGCCAGGCGGACACCAAAACCATGTCCGTGGATCCTCCAAAAATCAAGGAAGACCCACGGACGAAAAAACGGTCACGGATCACGGACCTACGGACCCCGTTTTTGCGGACCGTGAAAATAAACTGTCGTGTGCATCCGTGGCCGTTGTGCCGTTTTCCGTTTTTTTTCGCGGACCCATTGACTTTCAATGGGTCCGTGGAAAAATCGAAAAATGCACTGTTTGGCAGCCGCATCAGTGATCCGTGTTTGCTGGCCGTGAAAAAAATAGGACCTGTCCTATTTTTTTCACGGCCAACGGTTCACGGACCCATTCAAGTCAATGGGTCCGTGAAAAATCACGGATGCACACTAGATTGTCATCCGCATCCGTGTCCGTGATCCGTGTCCGTTTTTTCCTATCATTTCAATGGCAAACTTGACTTCGATTTTTTTTTCATTTTTTTATGTCCGTGGATCCTCCAAAAATCAAGGAAGACCCACGGACGAAAAAACGGTCACGGATCACGGACCTACGGACCCCGTTTTTGCAGGCCGTGAAAATAAACTGTCGTGTGCATCCGTGGCCGTTGTGCCGTTTTCCGTTTTTTTTCGCGGACCCATTGACTTTCAATGGGTCCGTGGAAAAATCAAAAAATGCACTGTTTGGCAGCCGCATCAGTGATCCGTGTTTCCTGGCCGTGAAAAAAATAGGACCTGTCCTATTTTTTTCACGGCCAACGGTTCACGGACCCATTCAAGTCAATGGGTCCGTGAAAAATCACGGATGCACACAAGATTGTCATCCGCATCCGTGTCCGTGATCCGTGTCCGTTTTTTCCTATCATTTCAATGGCAAACTTGACTTCGATTTTTTTTTCATTTTTTTATGTCCGTGGATCCTCCAAAAATCAAGGAAGACCCACGGACGAAAAAACGGTCACGGATCACGGACCCACGGACCCCGTTTTTGCGGACCTTAAAAAAAAATGGTCGTGTGCATGAGGCCTAATTTTGTATTTATGAGGGCTCATGCACACGAACGTATTTTCTTTCTGTGTCCGTTCCATTTTTTTTGGTGGACCGTATGTGAAACCATTTATTTAAATGGGTCCGCAAAAAAACACGAAGGTACTCCGTGTGCATTCCGTTTCCATATGTCCGTTCCGAAAAAAAAAAGAACATGTCCTATTATTGTCCGCATTACGGACAAGGATAGAACTGTTCTATTAGGGGCCGGCTGTTCCGTTCCACAAAATACGGCATGCACACGGACGGCATCCGTAATTTTAGACAAAGCAGGTTTTTTTTGCGGACCGCAAAATACATACGGTCATACTCATGAGCCCTGAGGGTCAGTGATTGTTCCGTTCCACAAAATACGGCATGCACACGGACGGCATCCGTAATTTTAGACAAAGCTGTTTTTTGCGGACCGCAAAATACATACGGTCATGTGCATGAGCCCTGAGGGTCAGTGATTTTTCTTCTAAACACAGTGTAGCACATTTACTAAAGTGTTTGCACCTGTTTCTAGTCTAAAAAATGCTGTTTTAGACAGTCTGATTTTTGGTCGCATTTACTACTGAAATTGTGCCTGTTTTGGAGGCTTTTGTGCCTCGTTCGGCTATTTTGATTTTCTAGACTAATTCAGAAGTTTTCTTACTTTTGCAATCTTTTTTTCTGACCTTTTATTTGCAGGTGCGTCCTTTTTTACACCTGAATTTGTCACAAAAACAGTAACATTTTTACTTTACCTTCGCCTCTTTTCAGTGGTGAGTTGCAACTTTTTTGGCATAAAAAATCTCTTTCCGGGAGACATGCGACTTTTCTCTGCAAAGATGCAACGTTCTTCATGCCAAATAAATTAGACCAGTCTAAGTGAATATAAACCTGTTGTACTGAAAATCAACCACCAGAGGTCAGTCTAATAACAGTACGTCTAGTCTAAGGCCTCGTCCACAATTCAGTTTTTTCACTGACGTGTGCTGTCCGCAATTTCCGCACCCATTGATTTAAATGTGTCTGTTTACATTTCAGTAGTTTTTTACTGACCGGGGATCAGTGAAAAAAAATCACGGAGACATGCACTACTTTGATGCAAACCAAGCACGCCCATTGAAGTCTATGGGTCCGTAAAAATCACAGACGCAACACATATGGCATCCGTAGTGCGTCCGTTTTTCACTGAAGACTGATAGGAGATTCTTTGTAAATTTATTTTCAGCTGAGCAACGGATGACACATGGATGGTAAAAATGGACACAAGGTACAACCACGGATACTTCACAGACATCTTCACGGATGAAACACGTACCCCTTTTTTCACGGACGTGACACTGACACGGCAATGTGGACGAGGCCTAAGGGTGCATTTACACCTACAGATTTCTGACCAATCATTGGTCAGATGGCCGTTCACACACACAGATCTTTTGTCATACACACCAACAGTGATGGTCAGTTTGCAGTGTTCGCCAGCGAACACATGCGGGCTGCCATCTTTAGTAAGGTAGACCCACCCGTCCGGCGATGCACAGGTAAGCCCTTACCTGTACCACGAGCAGGCAGTTCCGAGAACAGCAGCCGGGGGCCTTCATCGGGCTGTTCTCGGAACTGCCTGCAAAAAAATGGATGCTACACGGAGGTCACCTGTATTTTTTGTGGACCGCAAAGTGCATACGGTCGTGTTATGCTGCAGTTTTTCTGCACAAAGGAAAAAATGCACGTAATCCGCATTGTGTGCAGGTACCTAAATACGGATTGCGTCCCACTGGTGACAAGACACGGGACTAGACGACGTTCCCCTTGCAGGCCTAGCTGATGACGAATCCCGCGGGATGAGGCTGTATATTGCGGTACTTTATACACGTCAGAGGATATTAGGCTACTTTCACACTAGCGTTTTTCTTTTCCGGTATTGAGTTGCGTCCTCACTCCTCGGCGCTCAATATCGGAAAAGAACTGATCAGTTTTATCCTAATGCATTCTGAATGGAGAGCAATCAGGATGCATAAGTTCAGTCCCTCTTACGTTTTTTGGCCGGAGAAAATACCGCAGCATGCTGCAATTTTTCTCTTAGGCCAAAAATCCTGAACACTTGCCGGAATGCCGGATGCAGCATAAATTTCCATTAAAATGTATTAGTATTAAAATTGCCGCATTGACGGATCCGTTCTTCTCGCAGACCTTTAAAAATGTGAAAAAATAAATACCGGATCCGTTTTTCCAGGTGACAACTAGAAAGACTGATCCGGTATTGCAATGCATTTGTCAGACGGATCCGTCTCACAAATGCATCCGTTTGCGTCCGGATTGCCGGATCCGGCAGGCAGTTCCGGCGACGGAACTGCCTGCCGGAATCCTCTGCCGCAAGTGTGAAAGTAGCCTTACACGGCAGGCGTACTATAACAGCATCATCTGATCAGCGAGCAGCACTAATCCCCCCTCCTCCTCCTCCGTGGTCCAGCGGCAATTGGTTTGGGAGATGGTTGGGAGTGAATCAGCTGTATTCTTTACCCATAATGCAGACAGCCTGACGTCAGACTACCAGGGCAGGGAGGGGGGAGAGCAGCCTGCCTCCTATTCCCACACTTACAGCAGGGCTGGGAGGTGCCTCTGTCTGCTAGCACCACCACCACCATCATCATCACCACCACCTCTATAATGAGATGGAGGGGTTCCTCTGATATCCAAGCAGGGGAGCATCATCATCGTTAAGGATCGCCCCCCAACCAACGCAGGTGTGTTCAATCCATATTAGCCAGGAAAATCCGTTGTCATCCCCGGGGGACGGGGGGATCTTTGCAGGGTGGGGGAGGGAGGAAGCAAGGAATCAGGTGCATAGATCCTTGAGAGTAGCAGGCGACATGCATTCTCCTTGGCCGAGCTCTGGCCATCTTTAGGATGGAGGAGATACCCCTATAGAAGATCCTACATGGACGGGTAGATACAGCATAGCGATATAGTAAATACCTGGGTTGTATATAGTGTAACTTTCTGAAGGCTGCGTGTTCTTCTAGGTTAAGGATCCCGTGTGTATATATGTACTATATCTGTAGAAAGGCAGATCTGACATCTTGCAAGGCCATAATGATGATCCAGACAGGACGTTAGGAGAGATACATCAGGGGTTACACGAGAGGAACCAGTCACTGAAGTCATCCTTTTTGCAGATGGAGCCTGGTGCTGCATTGCATTGGCACCGATAGGAACCCACATAGTGGTGACAGAAGGCCCGAACCCCGGGTGGAAAACCAATCCATGTAAATAATGTATTTGCATCCGCTTTGATGTAGGGATCAAGCTGCTAGTAAGTTGCCGGCTAGAATACGTCATTATCGTCAGATATAGACGTCCTGCTGTAGATACAGAGCCAATCTAGACGGAAATCCCATCATCAACCGGAAAGTCAATGCGTCTGGTTCCTCCTAGGAAAGGGTAGTCATCGTTCTAAGAGAAGGAATCTATTCGTTACAGTCAGAACCCCAGTTACATTGACTGCCGCTCCTCGGGCCGTTCTTCAAGATGATGGAGATACAGATTGACGATGGGGTGGTGTACCAGGATGACTACTGCTCGGGGTCAGTTATGTCAGAACGGGTGTCAGGGCTGGCGAACAGTATCTACAGAGAGTTTGAACGGTTGATTCAATGCTACGACGAGGAGGTGGTCAAGGAGCTGATGCCACTGGTGGTCAACGTCCTGGAGAACCTTGACGCCGTCTTGACGGAGAACCAAGAACATGAGGTGGAGTCGGAGCTCCTAAAGGAGGATAATGAGCAGTTGCTGACACAGTACGAGCGGGAGAAGGCCCTCAGGAAGCAGGCGGAGGAGGTGGGTACCAGGGTCATTCATTGTCTGTGCTGAGGTTTGGTGACTCTTCTTTTACTGTCTAGTAGAGGTCTCGTGATGAGCGCCAGTGACTCAGGACATGATAAAGATACAGCTTCTCAAAATGGAGATCCCATGGACCACCTCTAGTCAGGGCCTTCAGCTTTTCTAAAAGCCTGGCTACGTATGTGAAATCTCAGATCAGTCTAAGAACGTTTTTAAGACCCTTCTATTCTTCTTAATACTGTTCTTTCATCTGAGCAGTGGTCATCAGGGGAGATTTGTGGAATCTGGGTGTTTGAGATTAACTGGATTAAGACGTCCATAGATGTAACAATTCATCCGCCATCAGATGGGCGCCACAATATTGGAATGCTGGACGTGTTCTTTGATCGTTCCTGTCATATGTGGTGATCATTTTAAAGGGGGATTCCAGTGTAAGGTATCCACTCCCATTGAGACACATCAAAAAATGAGTTGGGGTATGTGTGTTGGGGTACAAGAGGCCTCTGACCCTCATGGGAGATCTTCATAACCTCCACCAATTTCCCTTTCTGTAGCAGCGCCATTGTCTTGTATCTAAGCAGGTGGTCAGAGTCAATGATGCTTCTAATAGGGTCCTGTAATTCTGAGATCAAGGTCCAAGGGCTTTACTCAGCGCTACCGCTCTTTTGGTTCTGGTAATTTTTGAAGGATACAGCTCATGGATCTCCATTAATATACTGTCTTCCGAAGTGTCTTTATGCAGGTTATAGCTAAATATGGAATCCCCCTTTAAAATTAATAGTAAAAGGGGTTCTTCGGTCCTTTTATATTGATGACCTATCCTCAGAATAAGGGCTCATTAACACGACCGCGATCGGCCCTGGAAACACTGTCCATGTGTCTGCCAGATCTCCTGGGTCAACCGCGGCTCCTCTGAACTGAACTGACTGTATCATAGTTTTGTAGTGAGCTGTAGTATCATACACAACCTGTGGACAGGTGTGGCGCTGTTCTGTTTTTCTAATCCTGGAGAAACCATTAAAGAGGTTTTCTCCTGAGGTTATGAGGTTAAGGCCTCATGCACATGACCGTGCCTCTTTTGCAGTCCGCAAAATATGGACGCAGTCTGCATGCTATTCACTTTTTTTTTTTTTACTGAACCATTGACTTCAATGGGTCTATGGCTGCATTTTGCAGAAATATTCTTCCTCTTTTTGAGAAATGGACTTACGGATGTGGAAAGCATATGGATGATCCATGTGCTTTCTGCATTCATTTGTCCTTTCAAAAAAAAGGATAGAACATGTCCTATACTTGGCCACAAAATGTGGACCACAGACCCATGACGTCAATGGGTCCTGCAAAAAATGAGGATACAACATGTCCGGAATCTGTATTTTGCAGATTTGCACTTTTCAGACTGCAAAATACTTAGGGTTGTGTACATGAGGCCTAACTCTTATCCATGTGCCCTATAGAGAGTGTCCCCTGATACGGACCCCCGCCTCTAATAGTGATTAATTAGCACTGACCCATTTATTTGTGGGGCATTAGACCCTCACCAATCGCATATTGATAGCCTATCCGGAGGATAAGCCTTCAGTATCAAAAGCCTTTAAAGGCAGGGATGCCCAACCTGCGGCCTTACAGCTGTTGCAAAACTACAACTCCCAGCATGCTCGGACAGCCTACAGCAGGGCATGGTGGGAGTTGTAGTCCTACAACAGCTGAAGGGACGCAGGTTGGGCATCCCTGCTTAAGGCTTCATTCACACGGCCGCAAATGGGTCTGCATCCGTTCCGCAATTTTGTGGAACGGGTGCGGAACCATTCATTCTCTATGGGGCCGGAAGAGATGCGGAGAGCACACTATGTGCTCTCCGCATCCGCATTTCCGGAGCGCACCCTCGATCTTCCAGTCCGCGGCTCCGGAATAAAATAGAACATGTCCGACTGTTGTCCGCAATTGCGGACAAGAATAGGCAGTTCTATGGGGGGTGCCGGCCGGGTGCATTGCGGATCCGGATTACACCACGCAGGTGTGAATGGAGACAAGAATAGGCATTTCTACAATGGGCCACCCGTTCCGTTCCGAAAATTGCTGAAGGCACACGGACGGCTTCCGTTTTTTGCGGATCCGCGGTTTGCGGACAGCCAAAAACGGCACGGTCGTGTGCATGAGGCCTTAGACATAGGCTTCGCAGGCAGCTGGTTTTACCATCATGGCTCTGGCGCAATCAACGTGTTCATATCGGTAGCATTGGCTGTCAACCTATATTGTGTTAAGCCTCATGCACGTGACCGTATCTGCAAATCGCGGATCCGCAAAACAAGGATGCTGCCCTTGTTGCATCTGCATTTTACGGACATATTCTGTCGTTTTGTGAAACGGACATACAGATGATCCATGTGCTTTCCGCATTTGTGTATCCGTTCCTCAAAAAGAAAGAATATGTCCGCAAAATGCAGACAATGGGTCTGCAACTAAAATGTGAACGGCACACGGACCGCCTCCGGATTTTGCATGATTCTTGACTTGCGGACCGCAAAACGGATACTTTCGTGTGCACAAGGCCTTTAAGGTAAGTACAGCACAGAGGTATATGCGGACAGTGTCCAGATCCAGTATTGCTATGCACTTTACCAGCACATCATTTTGACCGGCAGTTGTGTAACCTCAGTGTAAGGGTATGTTCACATGCCGAAATTTTTGTTGCGTAAATCTGTGTTGTCGTTCAGATTAGAAATCCACGTTGTGGGACCTGTGACGTACGTGGATCTGCAGGGTAGCAATCTGCAAGTCTGCGGCAAAAAAGCAAATTCACATCCGAGTCTTCCTATGAACATATCCGGAAAAAAATTAGACTTGCCACTCAGCTTTCCGCTGAATAATGTGGGGGAGTAGGGGACGGGGAATGTCTCTGCATAACTAGCCTTGAATTTTCTAGAAAATCAGGGTCACGACTGCTGTGGGAGATGTGATAGCTGACATGTTGGATGTCGCCCAGCTTTTTGTCTGTAGGGAAAGCTTTCCGGGCACAATGGTGTAAAGAGTGTTTATTAGTCGGGGGTCCCACTATGCAGATCTCTGCTATCTCCGTCTGTGAATGGAGCAGCAGCGATCGACCGCCACTCCATTACTCCATTCAAACAGGGGACACGTGACCGCCCTAGTCATGAGTGGCGGGATCCTCAGGGATGACCTATTCTGTGGTGAGGGGATACATCTTGATATTGGGGATGGGGGGTGGGGAGAACTCTTTAGGGCTACTTTCACACTTGCATTGTCAATTCCGGTATTGAGATCCGGCAGAGGATCTCAATACCGGAATTAAACGGATCCGTTTTGATTTTGCACATCAGGATGCATCCGTTCAGTTAGGATACGGTTGTATGAAATCAAAACGGATCCGTCACTAAATAAATTGAAGGTCAATGGGTGACGGATCCGTTTTTTTAGGCTCCTAAAAAAACGGATCCGTCACCATTGACTTACATTGTTTTCAGGGCCGTATCCGTTTTTTCCCCGTTTTAATGACCGGACACAAAACTGCAGCTTGCAGCGGTTTTGTGTCCGGTCACAAAACGGAATGCTGACGGAACGCAAGACATCCCGATGCATCCTGAATGGATCTCTTTCTATTCAGATTGCATGAGGAGTAAATGGAAGAGGATCTCAATACCGGAAAACAGCAACGCAAGGGTGAAGGGAGCCTAAAACGAAATAGTGTTGTCGCATTGCGAATGTGCCTAGTTGCCCAGTGGATTACCATAATTATCCATGGATGTCGATCCCTTTAACGGGGTTCTCTCACTTCAGCAAGTAGGCATTTATCATGTAGAGAAAGTTAATACAAGGCACTTACTAATGTATTGTGATTGTCCATAGTTGCCTCCTTCGCTGGCTGGATTCATTTTCCCATCACATTATACACTTCTCGTTTCCATGGTTACGACCACTCTGCAATCCAGCAACGGTGGTCGTGCTTGCACACTATAGGAAAAGCGGCGGACTATTTGGTAGCTGGGACCGTGGGAGCGCACATGGGATAGGGCTTTTTCCTATAGTGTGCAAGCACGACCACCAGTGTATAATGTGATGGAAAAATGAATCCAGCCAGCGAAGTAAGCAATATGGACAATCACTATACATTAGTAAGTGCCTTGTATTAACTTTCTCTACATGATAAATGCCATTTGCTGAAGTGACAACCCCTTGGAGGTGCACTTAATTGTTCAATCCAGCCAAAAGCATTATTCTAGACCCCCCCCAATGATCTAACAGCTGGTAAATGCATTTGGCTGGAATACCCCTTTAAGGATTATGTTCCAATTCTCCTCCACCAGGGGCGCCATGCTTTTACTTGTAGGCAGTAGTTTGTTATGCTCTTTGCAGGGCAACAGGTGGTTTGGTTATGGCACCCAGCCTATGCAGCCATGCTCACTGGAGGCCCTGGAATCTGCATAGAGCAGACTGATCTGGTGCCCGCTTGCTCAGGACAATGCTATGGCGCTCAGTGCTCTGTCGCAACGGCTTCCTCTGGCATTTGATTACCAGCATGGGAAGTATCATATTCCCTTTGGCTGATCCATTAGCAGAATATGGTATCTATGAGTATGGGGAGCAGAAAGGCCGGTACGGTGGGCCGACATGATAGCCCCTCTGATCTCCTAGTTCGCGGGATACAAGTGTTAGCATTGCCTGCAGACTGCACTGGAAGAGCAGTCATGGGGCATTTCATTTCTCCATTTGCTTCCTATACATATGGAAATGATTCGGGTTATGGAAACAGGGGCGTGCATAGAGAGGAGGGGGCCCCCATAGAAAAGGTTAAAATGGGGCCCAATTATGGTGCTAGATGACGCTACTATACTCCCTTAACCACCTGGCCAGGAGGACTTGGTACTTTTTTTTTTTTTTTGCCCCTCTATTCCTACACCCTTGTTGATGAATTATATAATTCTGGTTGGATGTTGCCACCGCTAGGGGGAGCTCACTGCATAGAGATATATACAGCTAGTAATGAACTGTATAAATATGAATGCTGTGAGTTCCTCCTGCAGATTTCTGCTATGACAGTGTCACAGCAAGCGAATGAAACGGTTCAGCGCCTCGTAGCAATCGAGGTACCTGCCTCACCTCTGGGGTGTACGATAAACTTCTACATTTGTTTTAAATCTAATGTCTTAAAGGGAACCTCCCACCTGTGCAATCTATGGGCAGCAGATTATAGAGCAGGAGGAGTCCAGTGGGCGGTCCTATTTAGTGACTCACAGCCTCCCCATATCCATCTGCATGCAGAGAGAGAGAGCTATAGATCACTGATAGGACCGCCCACTGGACTCCTTAGCATAGAAAGGAATATAAATAAGCAAAATACAAGTTATACTGAATATTTTCCCACAAAAGTATATATCCATTTGCTCAGCTCCTCCTGCGCTATCACCAGATAGGACTGCATATACAATGGGACAGGTTCCCTTTAACTGTCCTTATATGCAGCTGTATGGTAAGAGGAGAAGTTAGCTACTTCCTCCTTCGCTTTGTGATATGATTGGCTGTGGACTGTGTGACATCAGATCATGTGTCACGCTCTACAGGCAGGACAATCAAATATGACTGGGTGACGTGGGAGATAATAATGCTGACATGGGGTGACCTGGGGAACGGCAGGCTGTGCATCGCTGCTCTTGAGGCAGTTAATTATACCCGTCTGTAATCATTTCTAAAAAGAAAAATCTAGGCAAATGTGGTAGCAGCAATTTATTTTAGATTTGACAGACGCTGTGATTTGTGTCGTTATGAGGCTTCATTTACATAAGCCGTGACTCATTTGACGGAGTATTTTGCAAGGTGGCGATTTTTCATGTAAATGAACCTGGAGCTCTAGAAGCAGATGACGGGGGGGCAGGGACGGGAACCCAAGGCCTCATTCTGTACATTTGGTAGCTCTGAACAAAAATACCGGTAATACACTGTGTTAGGCTCCATTCACACGTCCGCAAATGGGTCCGCATCCATTCCGCAATTTTGCGAAACGGGTGCGGACCCATTCATTCTCTATGGGGACGGAATGGATGCGGACAGCACACAGTGTTCCCCCGTTTACTGGCCGTCTTTTGCGTTCCGTATACAGTCCGTATACGGAACCATTCATTTCAATGGTTCCGCAAAAAAAAAGGAATGTACTCCGTATGCATTCCGTTTCCTTATTTCCGTTCCGTTTGAAGATAGAACATGTCCTATTATTGCCCGCAAATCACATTCCGTGGCTCCATTCAAGTCAATAGGTCCGCAAAAAAATACGGAAATGCATCCGTATGTCTTCCGTTCCGTTTTTTGGGAACCATCTATTGAAAATGTTATGCCCAGCCCAATCTTATCAATGTAATTACTGTATACTGTATATGCCATACGGAAAAATGGAACGGAAAAACGGAACAGAAACGTAAACAAAAAATGGAACAACAGATCCGTAAAAAACTGACTGCAAAACACTGAAAAAGCCATACGGTCGTGTGCAGGAGGCCTTATCGCTAGCTCTGAGCCCGAGGGGGCGGAGCATGACACATGGACTCCAGGAGCAGACAGTCTCCATATCTTGCACCTTACAGGGTCCATATACATGTGGCATTATGTGCATAAGCTCTAATATAGCATGCAACTCTGAGGATTAACCATTGACTGTAAGATCAGACTACGCAGGCTGTTGCCTGGCCGTGGCCGTATTGCGGCCCACAAACACTTGAATGGGTCCGCAATCCGGAGCTGCGGTGCGGAACGGAGGCACGGAACCCTAAAGAGTGCTTCCGTGGGGTTTCTGTCCGTGCCTCCGCACTGCAAAAAATAGAACCTGTTCTAAATTTTTCTGCTATCCTGACAGATTACGGACCCGTGTTTCTCAATCCGTCCCGGTAGCCGCACAGACTGTTGCCCGTGCATTGGGGACCGCAAATTGCGGTCCCTAATGCATGGAACGGACGTGTGCATGAGGCCTTGGTTTGTAGTCTGTTACCATGGAAACACACGGGAGCTATATTTATAAAATGATAGCAGTTTTTATTTTCAAAATTACTTCATTTTTTAAAGTTAGATACATTAGTGCAATAAAAAGAATGTTTGTAGAAGTCTACACACCCTTTAATACGAGATTGTTTGGCCAGAGTTTCCCTTTACTGTAAGACATGTTTGTCATTTTTTTTTCTTTTTGAAAATGTGATATTTACGAAAGGGTATTACGGTTAGAACAAGTTATCCCTTATGCCCTGGCTCGCAGGGGTCCTTTGCCCCCCCATGAATGGAGCAGCAGGTCGAGCACGCCATTCATCTCTGCGGGACGGTTGGGGCTAGCTCTACCTCTGGCAGTCCCATAGACTATGAATAGGGTGGCAGCGCACAAGCTTGCTCATCACTACATTAAAACAGGGGCACGGGACCCCCGTTCTTGTGATTGGTGGGGGTAGGTCCCAGCGATTGGACTCCCACCGATCTGACTTCTTCGCTATCCAGTGCATAAGGGCTCATGCACACAACCGTATGTATTTAGCGGTTCACAAAAAAAAGAAACCGCATAAAACACAGATGACGTCTGTGTGCATTCTGTATTTTGCGGAACGTACTATCTGTGTCCGTTATGCGGACAGTAACAAGACATGTTCTATTTTTTTGCAGAACAGACACATGCGGACACACGGAAACGGAATGCACATGGAGTAACTTCCGTTTTTTTTTGCGGGACCCATTGAAATTAATGGTTCCACATACGGAAAGAAAATTAGTTTGTGTGCATGAGCCCTTAGAGTTGGCTTTCTAGAATTGGAATACCCCTTTAAGCTACAGTAAATTTCCTGACAGTGGTCACCATAACTGGCAGGCGCGTGCTGGTGTGCACACTACACAGATACATCTATTGTCCTCGGTGGGAGGGTTGCTTTCTCTACAGGGAGATCCGGTTACTGCGCCTGTCTGTACTACAGATCCGGTCTGCAGTGAATGGCAATGATGCATCATGGTGCAAACTAGGTTAATGCAAGCGAAGCGGTGGGACATCATGTGTGGCGGAGCACTCTAGGACTAAAGGGGTTAATGTGAGCGATGATGTAATAGTGCAGGAAGGTCGGCAGATCGGTCTCCAGAGACATCCATGGGCTTGGTCTGCTCTTTATGATATTGTGATCCTTTCACATTACCAGGGCCCTGATGCATCTCAGTCTGCAGAGGAGACTCCAGAAATGTTCAAAAATGAGTCCTCCAGTCACCCTTCTCCTTCAAGGGGTTAAATATTCATACTCTTATATCTGCAGCCTAATGCACACGACTGTATGTATTTTGTGGTCGTCAAATTGAGGATCCGCAAAATACGGATTGCGCCCGTGCTGCTTCTGCATTTTTCACGGACCCATTGACTTCAGTAGGTCATGGTTAATGTTGAGCGAACTTGTGGTTTAAGTTCGGCAGTCCAAATTTCGGGTTTGGGTTATCGAAGAATCCCGTTATGGATTCCAAATTCCGTTATGATCCGTGGTAGCAGGAATCCATAACGGGATTCTTCGATAACCCGAACCCGAACTTTGGACGCAGAACTTAAAACACAAGTTCGCTCAACACTAGTCTTGGCCAACATATTGCAGCATATAGGGCATGTTCTATTTCTTTACGGAACAGACATACGGATGCAGAAAGCGCATGGATCATCCGTATGTTTTCTGCATCCGTACGTCCGTTGCGCAAAATGCGGATTATGGACCCGTTGAAGTCAGCGGGCCTGCAAAAAAACTGAAACAGGTGGCACTGTGTGAAGGAGGCCTAAATGATATGTCCACCTAAATACTGCAGGTCCAAATTCTGTCCTGATTCTATTCTTAATATATTTTAATGGTGGTCTAAGCTCTCGTTTTTGTGATGCAACCACCAATCCCCAGCACAGACCTACCTGATAACATTCTGGCTCCCAGCAGCGCCCTCTAGTGGTGGCTGCATTCAGCCAGAACTTCATGGTGATTCAGCAGGGGAAGGGGCTTATTACGTGTAGAGACTTTTAGTCTTGTGTTATAAAGTGATCATAAAAAATGTAACTGGGTGAATGTGTTTTTGTAAGATTGTATCCCGTGTCCAATACATAATGTGTATAATTTTGCACATATGATTCACTATGGTCGTTAGAAGACAATATGCCACAAAAAATTAATTGCAAAGGCTGAAATGCTCTTCTAACGACCATGTGAACTGTATGTGTATTATATCATTATAACGGAAACCTTTAAAGGGCTTGTCCGGGTTCAGAGCTGAACCCGGATAAAACCCCCCTCTTCACCCATTCAGCCCCTACGAGTAGCACATCGGATCATTTCATGCTCCGATGCTCCCCCTTGCCCTGCACTGTATAGCACATGACAAGGGCTTTTTCTTAAGATCGGGCTTCTGATGGGCATGCTTGGCAGAGGTTTCCACCTAGCAGTGAGCCCGGTGATATCACTGGCACTAATGGCGCGGTCTTTAGCGTTGCCCTAGTCTGTAAAACAGCCTAGGGCAGTGTTAAAGACAGCCCATTGGTGTCGTTGACGCGACCGTGATCACTGCTAGGTGGAAACCTCTGCCTAGCAGTGTGTCAGTGTAAACATAAAAAACCCTTGCCCTGCGCAATGCAGCACAGGGCAAGGGGGAGCATTGGAGCATGAAATGATCTGATGCCCCACTCATAGGGGTTGAATGGGTGAAAAAAGGGGGTTATGCCTTTAAAATTGTTAAAGGCTTAAAGGGGTTATGCAGGATTTTACAAGTGATGGCCTATCCCCAGGATAAACTATGAAAGTCGAATGTGCCTATGAAACTTGCTGACCTGTTTTATGTGCGCTTGGCAGCTGAAGGCATCTGTGTTGGCCCCCTGTCCATATGTGCCCGCATTACTAAGAAACATGAAGTTTAAATATATGCAAATGAGACTCTAGGAGCAATGGGGGCGTTGCCATTACACCTAAAGGCTCTGCTATCTCTGCAACTGCCGCACCCCCTGCACTTTGACAGGGCAAGGCAGTCTACCAGGTGGAAATGTCAGATCCTAACCGGTGTCCTATTTATCATCAGTAGAAGATAGAATTCAATTTTTAAGCTTGGGCATGAGGGAATTGGAGTGATTGCATGCCTGCTCTGTAGGGAATGAAATAAATGAAAGGGGTCAATGTGATGTCATCAGAGTACCATCCTGCCATCAGCGGGTAATGAACGGCTGCCATGTTTTGCATGGTCCACAGCTTGAGGCTACACATTAGAGATGACTAATGGTGACGGAGATATCTGCTGACGGCAGGACGGAGGTTGTTTGATGTTTTAAAGTGACGCCAGCAGTTTCATCTACTCATCCGCTAACCACTGTGTATATGAAATGTGTGGATGCAAATGTAGATGGGACAGGGCAGTCCTGGCAGTCACAGACACTTTCCGGTCTTATGGAAGTAAAGTGCAGTCCCTGTATAATGGAAAATGGGGCAAAATCACACTTTGAGTTTCAGTTCTGCAGCTCTGCTTACAGTTGTTTTTCATATCTATCTATCTATCATATATCTATCTATCTATCATATATCTATCTATCTAATATCTATCCATCTATCTAATATCTATCCATCTATCTATCTGTCGCTAATATCTAGCTAGTTATCTAAATATCTATCTCTCTGTCTCATATCAATCTCTCTATGTCTCTCTCTTTCTATATCTTTTTCTCTCTCATATCTATTATCTATCTCTCACTAATATCTATCTATCTCTTCTATCTATCTATCTGTCGCTAATATCTATCTATCTATCTGTCGCTAATATCTAGCTATCTCTCGCTACCTTCTATCTTTCTATCTCTGTCTCATATCAATCTCTCTGTCTCTCTCTTTCTATATCTTTTTCTCTCTCATATCTATTATCTATCTATCTCTCACTAATATCTATCTATCTATCTATCTATCTCTCTCTCTCATATCTATCCATCTATCTATCTATCTCTCTCATATCTATCCATCTATCTATCTATCTATCTATCTATCTATCTATCTATCATATATCTATCTATCTATCTATCATATATCTATCTATCATATATCTATCTATCTATCTAATATCTATCCATCTATCTATCTGTCGCTAATATCTAGCTAGTTATCTAAATATCTATCTCTCTGTCTCATATCAATCTCTCTGTCTCTCTCTTTCTATATCTTTTTCTCTCTCATATCTATTATCTATCTATCTCTCACTAATATCTATCTCTTCTATCTATCTATCTATCTATCTATCTATCTGTCGCTAATATCTATCTATCTATCTATCTCTTCTATCTATCTATCTATCTAAATATCTATCTCTCTGTCTCATACCAATCTCTCTATGTCTCTCTCTTTCTATATCTTTTTCTCTCTCTCTCATATCTATTATCTATCTATCTATCTCTCTTATCTCTCTCTCTCTCTTTCTATATCTATCTACAAAAAAAAAAACTAGCCTGCCCCAAATTAAACTGCCTAACAGTCTGTCTTAGTTGTCCATAGCAACCAATCAGAGCTCAGCTTTCAGTTCTTACAGGGCTCTTAAAAAATGAAAGCTGAGCTCTGATTGGTTGCTATGGACAACTCAAACAGACCGTTAGGCAGTTTAGTTTGGACATATTGGAGGAGGCTACTTTTTCGTGGGCCACCCTGTATCTACTTAATTACGTAATTACTGGTAATTCATTGGTCTATTCCTCCATTCAAACATAATGCTCATTGGTCCAGTCGTAGAAATTAGTTGAGCATGTGAACGGCTATGATTATGGCAGAGGAGAATATACAGTAAGTGCAATCATCCTGGAGGAAGCAGCTGTGATGCATGTGCACACTGTGAATTATTAATTGCAAGCAGGTAATATTACCTCTTCGCGCTATCAGGGGAATCTGTTCTTGCTGCTTCCTCATTTAGGTCTCATGCCCGCGGCCGTGTCCCTATTTCAGTCGGTAAAATACAGATACCTCATGTGTGTATTCCGGATCCTTCTCACCCCCATCAATAGAAAGGACTATTCTCGGCCGCAGTATGAATAGGACATGTTCTGCCATTTGTGGAATAGCCACACGGATCCACAGAAAATGTGAACGCATGTATGGCCCCATAGAAATGGAGGGGTCAGTGTGCCGTCTGCAAAAAATGCGGATAACAAACGGAGGAGAAATACAATCATATGAATGAAGCGTTAGGGTATGACCACACGGCGCGGTCGGGTTGTGATGCGGCCGCTCTGCGTTCGAGTGCCTCGTGGCCGTATAAGCCACAGTGGGCTCTAATTCCACTAATGTTTAGTCGGTCTGTGCCGCCCTCACTCCTAGTGTTTTAGTTGTTTATTCATTTTGCGATGTCTTTTGATTTGTACATGAACCCTCTGAATTGTAAAGCGCTGCAAAATATGGTGGCGCTATGTACATAAAGATTATTATAGTTAGGGTCCATTCACACGTCCGCAAGTGTTTTGCGGACCGCACATGGCCGGCACTATGATAGAAATTCCTACCGTGATTGCAGACAAGAATAGGACGTGCTCTATCTTTTTTAAATAAAATAATTGGGTCGGAACCTGTTCCGTAAAATTGCGGAACGGATGCGAACATGTGACTGGACCCTAAATGGTCGTGCGGGACTAATACTGCGCAGCCATCATCAATACAGACCGAGTTAAGCCTCATTCAGACGTCCGTGTCAGTGCTTAAATCTGTGAAAAGGTTGTCAGTGATGCCTCCTGTGAAAATGTCCGTAATGGATCCATGTTGGGTCCGTGTGTCAGTTTTTTTTGCTGTCCGTGTGTCATCTGTGTTTGGCCTCATGCACACGACCGTTCCGTTTTTTGCAGTCCGCAAACCGCAGATCCGCAAAAATGGAAGCCGTCTGTGTGCCTTCCGCAATTTGTCAATATAAATGCCTATTCTTGTCCGCAAAGCGCGGACAAGAATAGGACATGTTATATTTTTTTAGCGGGGCCGCGGAACGGAGCAACGGATGCGGACAGTGTTCTGTGGAACACTGACATGTGAACGAGGCTTTAACGGTACGGTTATAATTAGTTCAATTAGAGCGCGTTGCGGCTTGTTTGGCCACGTTGTACTCAAACACAGAGTGGCTGCATCACAACCGCTATACTACTGCGCTGTGTAGTCGTACCCTCAGGCTGGAGCTACATCTAGACATTTTTTTTATCACTTTTAATTGATTTTAACTGTGACAGCGGCAGTGAACAAGATTGTCTACAAGTCAATTTGCCGCCTTGGACGACAGCTGTAGCTCAGTAGTTAAAGGGAACCTGTCACCTCCTAAAATCATGTAAACCCTGCTCCTTCACACGACCCTATTAGGCATCCGCATCTGGTTCACATTTTTTTCGGATAGCACATGGACCCATTCATTTTGATTGGTTTGCAAAAAATAAAATATATAAATGGACAGCACACAGATGTCATCTATGTGCTTGTCGCAAATTATAGAACATGTCCTATTCTGGTTCGCATTGTGGATGAGAATCATTACTAGTGACTGGAGTGAGATACGGAAGGCATCTGTATATTGCAGATCCGTGGTTTGCGGACTGATATACAGATGCACTCATGTGCAAGAGGCCTTAGGCCTCATGAATACGACCGTGTCCGTTTTGCGGTCCGCAAAACACGGATACGGACTGTGTGCATCCCACACTTACCTCGGTCCCTGTTATAAAAATTGCTATTTATGTCCTCAAAATGGACAAGAATAGGACATGTTATATAATTTGCGGAACCGCCGCATGGATGCGGACAGCACACGGATGTCATCATAGAAATGAAAGAGTCGCCATGGGATCTGCAAAAAATGCGGATTGTACGCGTACCGAAAATACGGTTCTGTGCATGAGGGCTTAGGTTGTCTTCACACGTGCCAGATTTAGTTGCAGGACATTCGAGGCTTGCAGAAGGCCATGTGCTAGCCACCAAAACAACCACAATCAGATGAATGAAACTGATTTTTCGGAAATTTTCTGCAACAAAATCTGCCGCATGTGAAGGCGCCCTAAGACTAAGGGCTCATGCAGATGGCTGTTGCCCGGCCGTTCCGTGCATTAGGGTCGGTGATCCGTCCGCACCGCACAAAAAATAGAACAAGTTCTATCATTTTTTTGCAGTGCGGAGGCACAGAGAGGAACCCCATGGAGGCACCACTCCTTCCGGATTGTAGATCCATTCAAGTGAATGGGTCAGCATCCGCTGTTTGCAGGCTGCAATAGGGCCACTGCCAGCAACGGCCATGTGCATGAGGCCTTATCCCTTTCATTGGAGCTGAACTGCAATACCAAGCACAACCCGCTAACAGGACAGGAAAAAAAGGCTGAGTTTTTCTAATAATGGACAACCCTTTTAAGACTATAAATGAGATGGGACAGGAATGAATGATATCCTAGAAATGAAAATTCAAGAACTGTTGGAGCATGAACAATGGGCTTCAGGGCAGATCAATGCTTTTGTATTTCCACAGTTCATTCAGTCCCCAAAAATCAATGTATTCAGGTTTAGCAGGAATGCTCAGTGATATTAGCGGACCTGCTGATCGGCAGGCGATCAATACCAAAAACGATTACTGCTAATTAGTGGTTTTAGAGCGAAACTACAATCTCGGCAGCAGCAGTGTGCATGTCAAGAACTGGTCACTAGTCAGTGGATGTCTCTGCTATTTCCAGACTATCCACCAACTGATATGATTGACCATATTAATATATGTCTCGCAGACGTTATGGGGATTATTTGTTCATCCGTGTGCCCTATTTTTCTCCATACCCTGTATGGTGTTATTGTGATTATTTTCCTATCTAGGTTCTAGCAGTACAATACCATTACCTCCAGCCCACTGGTGTTAATGAGTTACTAGCTTTTAGTTTTACTACAGGCTGTAAAATGAGATGGTTTTCTGACCAAGTCTGCTGACATCTAGTGGTCAATAAGAAAATACTGATCTACATGATGAAATAAAATGAATAAAAGGCAAATAAAAAAATATGCCTTTCTTTCAGTTCATGCACGCAGGTGTTTTGTATGGAGCACCGACGGAAATACATTGGGTCTTTAAAATATGGGAGGAATATGGAGCGTAGAATATTTGCATGCTCCATAGGATGAAGTATATGCAAAGATTCTCAATTCTAAAAGCAGTGCTTCTGCGGCAGAATAACTCAGTGCACACAGTACCAATTGGAGCCAGTACGGCGACACACATTGCAGTGTGTTGGGTTGGCATCACTGGCTAGATTACTAGTGGAGTCCCTGCAGAAGTCCCAAATTGTGGAAGATATACTATGACTAAAGCTACAAATACCAGTTTTAGCATAAAGTCCATGGTGCAGAATACGCCAGATTTATTAAAGGGATTGGCCATAGACCCTACAAGGGCCACTTAATCCCCCCTCTTAGCCTCCGCCAGATACATAACGATCTGATACTGGAGCATCAGGCACTTAGATTCAATGATATTGCTGTCCTCAGAATGATGATGCAGCTTCATACTGTGGGGCAGGCGGCAGTATTTTGTGCTGCACTGTGGTATCTGGTTCTGCGGGGGCGGTATTTTGTCCTGCACTACAGTATTGCTGTTCCCGCCTACTTCTGCTGTCCCGCCTTCTGTCAATTTGGACCCGCCTACAACATGAGGCCACAATTTTATTTATTTTTTCCAGGGCCACTTTAAGTTCCCAATACACCTCTGAATAAAAGGATTATCCCATGATTAATGTAAAAATGTTTAATCAGACATCATATAGTCCATGACAACCTCTTTCTAACAAAGCAGAACCAACCCTGTACCTCACATGGTTACAGAGATCTCCCCATTCACTGCTCCAATTCCTTTGCTAGATTTATTTAAGCTGGCATCTTAGGGGGGCTTGCACTTTCTAAGGGGGTATGTTCTGTCTGCTACAGCTGGTGGCAGCGGAAAGATGGAACTGAGCATGTGCGTCCACCTCAGTGGGGGTGGACAGAAAAATTATAAAAAGAGCAAACTGCAGGTGGAGCTATACAGATAGATTTCAAGGAATAACTCAGCACATGTGGCAATTTTTAATTACATGCAATTACAAAGGTATCTAGGACCAGGTGCCGGTTTGAAATCTGTAGAATACTTTTTATGGGACAACTCCTTTAATAGGCATAGGACCAGCAACTAAAATTTACACCAGCTATGGTGTAATTTATGCAAGTCTCTGACGTAAATAATAGTAAGGGGTCATGCACACGAATATATTTTCTTACTTTGTCCGTTCCTTTTTTTGCGGACCGTATGTGGAACCATTCATTTCAATGGGTCCGAAAAATAAACGGAAGTTACTCCATGTGCATTCTGTATTTCCGTATGTCCGTTCCGCAAAAAAATAGATCATGTGCTATTATTGTCCATATTACGGACAAGGATAGGACTGTACTATTAGGGGCTGGCCGTTCCGTTCCGCAAAATACGGAATGCACACAGACATCATCCGTATTTTTGCGGACCGCAAAATACATATGGTCGTGTTCATGAGTCTCGAGAGGTGATGCACCCTCCCACTAAGCCCTGTCCATCTTGCGTCCAGAGAAGTAAAAAATTGCAAATTACGCCGCCACTACGGCGTGTGCCATAATTTACAACTTTTTGGGTCTCGTAAGCTACTGGTGGCCATTGATGTGCTGGACTTTCAGCAGTTTTAGTGAAGGCGGTTGTTACTTGTATCTGCTGTTATATTGTTACTATAGTTGTACTGTTACTATTGTTATATTGCTATACTGTTACTGCTGTTATATTGTTACTATAGTTGTACTGTTACTATTGTTATATTGCTATACTGTTACTGTTGTTATATTGTTACACTGGCTGTAGAAATTTTCATGCCTTTGTGTGCCTTGGGCTTCCAAAACCACTGCCCTTAGATGAAATATCACCCTGTGGCTATGGGTTGGGGGTACTTTGGTTGCCTCCTCCTCAATGTAGAATAGAAATAAAGGAGCGGCTGCAATGTGACAGTGGCTCCGTGTTTTAGACTGATAAGGAGTGATCTGATTGGTCGCTATCTTCAATCTCCATTTAGATTTGGACTAAAATGGGTAATTATTTTACATCAATTTTCTCTTTCTTGCAGAAATTTATTGAATTTGAAGATGCGCTGGAACAGGAAAAGAAAGATCTACAGTGCCAAGTGGAGAGCCTGGAATTCCAGTCCCGGCAGCTGGAGCTTAAGACCAAAAACTATGCCGACCAGAGTGCGTATTCACTGAGCGTCCATGTGTAAATCCAGCATTATTATTATTATTAGTCATTTTTTTCCAAGAAACAGCGCCACACTTGTCGATAGGCTGTGTATGGTATTACACCCCTACCCCATTTACTTGAATAGAGCTCAATACTAGACACATCCTGTGGACAAGCGCGGTGCTGTTTCTCAGAAATAAAAACAGACCTCTTTCTCCAGTCCAGAAGACAAACACTTTAACCCTGCTTTCACACCTGAGCGTTTCCCAAACGCGCGTCAAACGCGCGTTTTTAACGCGCGTTTCTGACGCGCGTTTTTGTAATAGTAAACGCGCGTTTGACGCGCGTTTGACGCGCGTTTGTGTCATTGACTGCAGTGTCCTATGGCCACAAACGCGCGTCAAAACGCCCCAAAGAAGCTCAAGTACTTGTTTGAGCGTCGGGCGTTTTACAGCGCGTTCGTACGCGCTGTAAAACGCCCAGGTGTGAACCATTCCCATAGGGAAGCATTGGTTTTCATGTCTTAAGCGTTTTACAGCGCGTTTGAACGCGCTGTAAAACGCTCAGGTGTGAACCCAGCGTTAGGCTACTTTCACACTTGCGTTCAGAGCGGATCCGTCTGGGGTCTGCCCAGACGGATCCGCTCATATAATGCAGACGATGGGATCTGTTCAGAACGGATCCGCCTGCATTATATTGTAGAAAAAATTCTAAGTGTGAAAGTAGCTTCAGACGGATCCGTCCAGACTTTACATTGAAAGTCAATGGGGGACGGATCCGTTTGAAAATTGAGCCATATAGTGTCAAATTCAAATGGATCCGTCCCCATTGACTTACATTGTAAGTCTGGACGGATCCGTTTGCCTCCGCACGGCCAGGCGGACACCCGAACGCTGCAAGCAGCCTGCTGAGCGGAGCGGAGGACAAACGGTGTCATACTGATGCATTCTGAGCGGATCCGCATCCACTCAGAATGCATTAGGGCTGGACGGATGCGTTCGGGGCCGCTTGTGAGAGCCTTCAAACGGAACTCACAAGCGGAGCCCCGAACGCAAGTGTGAAAGTAGCCTAAGCTGGTCACATAAGATAAAATCTGCTAACTTTGGCAGGATCGGACAGTTTTCATGCATAAGGGGCCTTCTGACTGTCCCCCGACAGCAGACGGTGGAAGGAGGGATCTGATATGTGAGAACACGGAAGATAAGCCATTGCCAGAGATGCCTGACAGTAGTTTATTGCTTCTCCCCACTGAAATAAACTTGCATGCTTGACAGCTAAGTGTGCGGGTAGTTGGGGAAATCGGGAGATATTGCTGCCAGCTGAAAACTATGTCAAGCCTATGGCCAACTTTAAAGGGAGTCTGTCACCACATTTTAGCATGTTAGACCGTTAAAATAGGGTTATGTGATCCAGCCAGAACATAAAAACTGTACCTTTGTGGTAGAAAACAGACTTTTCAATTTGCAGAAAACGAACTTATAAGATTATGTTCTGAGCCCTCTCAAGTGCCCAGGGCGGTCTCTCAATCCTCGGAGCCCCAGGCAGGCACCTCCTAAACGGCTGATAACCCCGCCCTCCGTGCACCTCTGCCCGCCCGTTTACTCCCCTCCCCTGTCCCTTTCCACTGCGGCTGTGCGGTACAAATCGTAGCGGGCGCATGCGCAATGCGATGCCCGCTCCTGGCAGGGCATCGCAATACCTATTGCGCATGCGCCCGCTACGATTTGTACCGCACAGCCGCAGTGGAAAGGGACAGGGGAGGGGAGTAAACGGGCGGGCAGAGGTGCACGGAGGGCGGGGTTATCAGCCGTTTAGGAGGTGCCTGCCTGGGGCTCCGAGGATTGAGAGACCGCCCTGGGCACTTGAGAGGGCTCAGAACATAATCTTATAAGTTCGTTTTCTGCAAATTGAAAAGTCTGTTTTCTACCACAAAGGTACAGTTTTTATGTTCTGGCTGGATCACATAACCCTATTTTAACGGTCTAACATGCTAAAATGTGGTGACAGACTCCCTTTAAGGATCTGTGATGTTTACGTAAACTATAAGGCCTCTTTCACACGGGCGTCACGTGTGAGGGCCGGTTAGGATGTGGGTGCGTCGCGGGAAAATCGTGCGATTTTGCCTGCAAGTGGGGTGAGTTTTGAATGCGATTGCATTGCGTTCTTTGTTTTTTTTTTCGCGCGAGTGCAATGCATTTTACACGAGCGTGAGAAAAAACTGAATGTGGTACCCAGACCCAAACCCGGACTTCTTCACTGAAGTTCGGGTTTGGGTTCGGTATTCTGTAGATTTTATTATTTTCCCTTATAACATGGTTATAAGGGAAAATAATAGCATTCTTAATACAGAATGCTAAGTAAATTAGGGATGGAGGGGTTAAAAAAATTAACTTAAACTCACCTCATCCACTTGTTTGCGCTGCCCGGCTTGTCTTCTTTCTTCTTTATTTGAGGACCTGGGAGAAAAGGACCTTTGGTGACGTAACTGCGCGCATCAAATGGTCCATCACCATGGTGATGGACCATGTGATGGACCATGTGATGAGCGCAGTGAAGTCACCAAAGGTCCTTTTCCTCCCAGGTCATCAAAGAAGAAGAAAGAAGACGAGTCGGGCAGCGCAAACAAGTGGATGAGGTGAGTTTAATTATTATTATTTTTTTAACCCCTCCATCCCTAATTTACTTGCCATTCTGTATTAGGAATAATTGGGTCCCCATCCCGATCGTCACCTAGAAACCATGAGTGAAAATTGCACCGCATCTGCACTTGCTTGCGATTTTCACGCAGCCCCATTCACTTCTATGGGGCCTGCGTTGCGTGAAAAACGCACAATATAGAGCATGCTGCGATTTTCACGCAACGCACAAGTGATGCACAGCCCCATAGAAATGAATGGGTCCGGATTCAGTGCTGGTGCAATGCGTTCACCTCACGCATTGCACCCGCGCAGAAAACTTGCCCGTGTGATAGGGGCCTAAGGGTCATATATTTGTTTTGCCCATGAATTAGGAGCACCACCAGAAGTCCATGCGCCTGGAGTAAAAAGTACTCCTGCCCCTGACCAGGTGTACTACACATGGATCCATTGTGCCCCTGGGAGATAACTAGCACCAGACGTATGGGCCGCTGTTCGCTATGACTAAGCCGAGTGTGCATGTGTAATAGTGTTCTTGCCCCCTCAATGTCCATGGACTATAGTCTGATCATAGTGTGTATACGCATGGGCATAAACCTTATATTGGTAACTTTCCTTAGTCTTCATGCTGACAACCATATTTCAGTTTCCAGACTAGAAGAGCGAGAATCAGAAATGAAGAAAGAGTACAATGCCTTGCACCAGCGACACACTGAGGTAAATGTGGGGGGTGTATGATGAAATGTTTTTGTTTTTTTTTCTCTCTTAAAGGGTATGTTCACTATTTTAAAGTTATATGCAACATTTCATATCTTGTACGTATCCTGAGATGCAGCTTGTATTATACTCCAAAGCTGCATTCACCATTCTGTTGGTCGTTATTCGGAAACAGTCAGCAAGCTTGTCGTAAGACAAACACCTAAAAGCTGAGCTCGTGCAATGTAGCAGGACCAGGGGCGGATGGCTATAGACCCTAAAGGGAAACTTTTCGGTGGTCTGATGGCTAGGAGGCCGTCTGAGCCCTCCTCACAGCCGGCCAGTGGCTATGGGGATGTATTTTGTGATGCACTAGGATATTTGGCTCTGTGGTGGTATAATGTGCCGCAATATGGTATTGCTGGCCCTGCCTACTTGTGTCTTCTGTCAATTTGGACCTGCCTACAACACGGGCCACTTTAATTTTCTCCTATGTTAGAGTTTTTCTATATTAGAACTAAAAACAAAAATCACCAACCCCATTTTGGTGTAGACATTAAAATCAGCAAGGAAGTCAGCAAGATTTCAGCTCTGACGCTAACAGAATTGTGAATGCAGCTCTGGAGTGTAACACACATGATTACTCTGGATTAGTAAAAGTAAAGTAGTGCATGTACAAAGTTACGTGTACAAATCCATCTTGCAAAATCTTCTCACAGATGATCCAGACATATGTGGAACATATCGAACGCTCCAAACTGCAGCAAGTTGCTGGGAACAGCCAGTCAGAGGGTGGCGTCACGGGCAGAAGGTGCGCGTTTAATGACATGTATCGTAACTTTTATTTGTAATATGTTGTAATCCATATACTACATCACCTTATAGGGGTTTTACGGGATTTTAATATTGATGGCCTGTCCTCAGGAGAGGGGTCCGACACCCTGCACTCCATCTAGTCAGCTGCTTCAGAGTAACCCCGGTGCCAAAAGTTGGCTGCAGAAGTGCACTGCTCCTTTGTGTGTAATGGACTGAGCTGGTTAGTCCAGCGTCACTCCCATTGAAATGAATGGTCACCGGTTCCGTCCACTACACAAGAGATGGAGCTATGTAGTTCCGATGCTGACCGCCGGCGCTGGAGCAACTACAGAATAGCCGATCATAGGTGTGCGGGCTGTCGGACCCACCGCTGATCAGATAGTGATGGCCTATCCTGAGGACAGGTCGTCAATAGTAAAATCCTGGAAAACCCCTTTAAAGGGCATTTTGTGGGGTGCTTCTCCTTTGGATAACCCTTTACATTAATGGATCCCAATTTTTAGCTTCACAGTTTATATATGCACTGCGGGGAGTGGGCTGTCGGGCAGCAAGTGGTATTTCCGAATGTACAGACCCTGTACATTGGCACATTGGGGTAAATTTATCAAAACTGGTGTAAAGGAAAACTGGCTTAGTCGCCCATAGCAACCAATCAGATTCCACCTTTCATTTTTCAAAGGAGCCTTGAAAAATGAAAGGTGGAATTTGATTGGTTGCTATGGGCGACTAAGCCAGTTTTCCTTATTGGTCTATATCAGGCATGCTCAACCTGCGGCCCTCCAGATGTTGCAAAACTACAACTCCCAGCATGCCTGAACATCCTACGGCTATCAGCCTACAGCAGTTCATTGTGGGATTTGTAGTTTTACAAAAGCTGGAGGGCTGCAGGTTGGGCTATATTATTAACCCTCCATATGGTGCCTATCCATTGTGTAGGGGGGATCCAGGAAGTATGTCACTCCTTCCATGTTTGCCCAGTCTAAATCATTTTCCGCATTTTATCTCTCTACTATATGTACACAATAGGGTAGATGGAACTGTTGCCTATAGCAACCAATCAAAACGCAGCTTTCATTTCCCAAAGTGCTCTTGAAAAATGAAAGCTGCACTGTGATTGGTTGCTGTGAGAAACCATGACAGGTTTCCTTTTACACAGTTCTCCTAAATCTGCCTCGTCGTTTTTTTCCTGTATGTGCCCATGGGCCCTGACCGTTTATAATGCGTTCAGTGACCACACGTGATGTTGGTCATTGGGGGCGCTGTTACACATGAATGGTAAAAAAAGCTAAGTCACAAACAGCAGCTGGTATTGACACTCAACACGTGAATATGAATAATCAGAGGAACAACTCTTATACCTTCCACGTACAGGTGATAAGTTCTGATCCAGGTCCAAAGCACAAGATGTTTTCAGGAACAACCTTTTTTATAGGCACGACAAGTTAATAAAGCAATGGTCATGCATGTGAGTTGCTGCTCCATTTCAAAGTCTACTGGAAGGAGGGAGATAGCAGACACAGCGCTCAGCTATCTGTGTCAGTCCCATAGACTTTGAGTGAAGTGGCAATGCGCACTGTGCGATAGCCACTGTATTCAAAAGGAGGACACGCTCTCGTGGTTGGTGGGGGGTTTCAGCGATGAGTCCACAAGCCATCAGATACCCATAGTTGGTTGCACACAGCTCCTAACCACCGACATGCCGCCATTTCTGAGTGCTGACACCACTGTCACGCTTGCCTGTTTGCACATTATTACGCATGAACTGGACATCTAACCGCTGTTTTCTTGTCTTGCTTCTCGTGCTGTGGCCGCTGTGTGTTGGGTGTTTTGTCTGTGAATTCTCACTGCAGTCACCGCCAGTCATGGAGGAAGAGGTAAATGTCACTGTCACTCACCCGCCTACGTGTTTACTCACCTGGTTATCTTTCAGTCGTCATGAAGGTTAACAACTGCTTGTTTTTTTCCCTCCCGAAAGGAACGTCCCACCTTCACAACCGTTTCTTCTTATTGTTCCCTTGCATCTAACATGAAACGTGCGGCCACGTTGCAGACAATTAGTTAAAAATCTCTGATTGTTTTGTGTCTGCAACTCCTATGCAGACCTATGTATTACCATGGTAACAGACTACAAACCAGCCCAGTGTAACCTGATTGTGCAATCTCTTTCCTCTGTCTTCTACATCTTAGGGTGGGTTCACACTAGCGTTATGGAGTCCGTTATGGCTTTCCGTTATAACAGGGTTATAAGTAACGGAACATAACTGTATCCATAAGACGGAAGGACGGATCCGTTTTGCTGCCCATAGACTTGCTTTATGACGGAATGCAAAACGGACACCTTTAAAAGGCATTCCGTTTGCTCTCCGTCCTAATAGAAGTCTACGGGAATCAAAACTGATCCGTCTGGTTCCCCTTATGCAAGACGGAAAACAAAGTCCTGTCGACAGGACATTGTTTTCCGTCTTGCATAACGTGACCCAGACGGATCCGTTATGTTTCCCCATAGACTTCTATTAGGACGGAGCAAAACGGAATGCCTCTTAAAGGCTTCCGTTCTGCATTCCATCCTATGGATTCCGTTATAACCCTGTTATAACGGAAAGCCATAACGGACTCCATAACGCTAGTGTGAACCCACCCTTAAAAGGGTTTTCCTAGATTTGCATGCCGATGACCTATCCTCTGGATAGGGCACCAGTATCTGATCGGTGGGGGTCCGAAACCCGGGGCTCCGCTAATCAGCTGTTTAAGAAGACACCGGCGCCACGGCCTTCTCTCAGCTCACCAAGCACAAGTGTCGTACATTGTATAGCGGCTGTGCTTGTTATCGCACTCATCCCCATTCACTTCTATGCGGCTGAGTTGCGCCTAGGCCATGTGACCGATGAACGTGAAGTTGGAGAAGGACGCAGCGCTCACAGAAACGCAGATGCCTTTTCAAACATCTGATCGGCGGGGGTCCCGAATGTCGGACCCCCACTGATCAGATACTGATGACCTATCCTGAGGATAAGTCATCAGTATTCAAATCTTGGAAAACCCCTTTAAGCCTCATTCACATGTCAGTGATTCACAGACTTGTGCTGTATTTGTTTTCCATGGACAGCATACGTATTCATTTTAATGTGTTTATTCACACATCTGTGTTTTAGCGCGGTCCCTGGGTCTATGGTTTTGCTCTACTTTGGGTTCACGGATCCATCGCGCCCATTATATCCTGTTGCTCCGTGAAAAACACAGATGCAACACAGGTGTCATCTGTGTTTCATGGATCATTAAGTGGAAATGCTCTGAAAATTAATTTTCAGCTGTGGAGTGTCCGTGGAACACGGATGACACAAGGAGAGCTAAAAACAGACACACAGGATTCTTCACGGAAATCTTCACATATGAATCATTGACCATCTTATCACGGATGCGTCAATGAGGCTTTAGGCTACATTCAAATGGCCGTATCCTTTTTGCGGTCTGCAAACCACAGATCCGCAAAATGCGGATACCGGCCATGTGCATCCTGCACTTTTCACCGGCCCATTGTCAAAGTGACTATTTTTGTCCGAAAAATGGACAAAAATAGGACCTGTTCTATGATTTGTGGCGTGGCCGCACGGATGCGGACAGCACACAGATGCAGCCCCATAGAAATGAATTTTTTTGCGGATGGCATGTGGACCGAAAATGGTACGTGAGTGAGGTCTTACATTAAGTACGTTACTAAGATGTAGGAGTTGGATAAATGGGAGTATGACTGCAAAATCAGACTACAAAGCGTTTGTTTGTAGTCTGTTACTGTGGAGACATATAGCTCTGAGTAGGAGCTGTTGACACAAAACGAATGCAGATTTTTAATTAAGATTATTTGTGAATTTGCTACATTTTTGATTTTATATGCATTGAAGCAATACAAAAAATGGAGGAGTTGGGCATAACTGGTTTTGCTTTTGTAGTGCAGTAGTATTGGCTCCAATTAGGCCTCATGCAAACGACTGTATGTATTTTGTGATCTGCAAATTGCGGATCAGCAAAATACGGATATTATCCCATTTGCATCCGCATTTTTTGAGGACCCATTGACTTCAATGGGTCCGTGGTCCACATTTTGCAGCCAAGTATAGGACATGTTCTATCTCTTTGTGGAAAGGACATGCGGATGCTTTCCACATCCATTTGTCCGTTTTGCAAAAAGATAGAACATGTCTGCCAAATGCAGACCACGGACTAATGGGTTTGCAAAAAAAATGCAGACGGCACACGGACCGCATTTATATTTTGCAGACTACAAAATGGATGCGGTCGTGTGCATGAAGCCTTAATTAGTGGGATACATTTCCTTCAGTATGAGTACATTCATTCACGCCATGTGGGTAATTTAGGCTAAATGCACACAATCAGGATTGCGTGCAGATTTTCTGCGCTGATTGGCATGCGGAAAATCCACACCGTAGGTCATGCACATTGTATTCTATGAGAATTAGAAATTCTCACGTACACGATGCGGATTTTGACCTACGGTGCGAATCTTAAAATCGGCAGCATGTCGATTTATTTTATTTATCCTGTCTGGGTTTTCTCCATTCACTTCAATGGGGACAGTAAAATCCACGTGCGGAAAATACGCACCAATTGATGCGGGTTGAGCGCACGGATTTCCCTGTGAACACCTGCAGATTTCAGTGCGGATTATCTGCACATAAATCCTGAATGTGTGCATTTACCCTTAAGGGGATTCTATCCCCTATTAATGTGCAGGATGCATCCAAGGAGCGTAAGAGGCATAATGTTTGCAACCTGCTTTCCAATCCGTGTGATACTGAGACGCAGGGCTTCTAGCACCCCCCCCTCCATGATGGGCATTGGGTTTGGATGCCGAGGAGAGGTGCAGAGGTGGCCATGCATGCATGTGGTTCTCACTTTTGTAGTCTAAGGGATTTCCAGATTTCAGTGCAGAGGACCATGCATATACACAGCCACCTCCACTGCATGTGGCTGCCATAGGGGGCCAGGTGTGGTCCCAAATTTTCTACCCGTATCTCTCCATCAACCTCTATCCAGCCCCGCTGAGAAATAATGCTTTGTGCTACAAGATGTTCTTTCTTTCTTATTTCCTATTTTTGTTCTTTCTCCTTTTAGTCGAAAGGAGCGCCCAAACTCTCTCAACGTCTTTTCCCTGGCGGATGGAATGGTACGTGGGCAGGGGGGCGGCAAGATCACCCCAAGCTCGGACCACTGGCACCTGAGTGACCTCAGCCAGCTGAAGTCCAGCTTCAGATACAAGGTTGGCTCAGATATTCATGGGACAAGGGTTTCCATGTCTTTTCATTACCAAATCCATCTCATCCATCAGTAGGAGGTGATGTGGCTGTTTTGTCAGATAGGTGATTGGAAATCCTGTAAACCCCTTTAAAGAAGGGCTGCCCCCCCCCCCCCATGTCTGCTTTAGTAACTACTTCCATTCCCCATGTAATAACCATTCTGGAGCATCTTTTCATTTACCTTTATGTTGTTCCGTTCCCCAGTTATTGCTTCTAGACGCTTATTAATGAATCTGCAACTGTGAGTTATCTTCTCCGACTGGTAACAAATAGTTACAAATAAATAAACTTCGAGTAGGAATAATAGAGGGATAAACAACATAGAGTTATATGAACAGATGCTCCATGATCTTGATTGTCGGAAGTGGTGACAGGTCCTGTTTAAAGGAATCTGTCACCAGATATCTCTCAATCAACCCATCTGACATGGGAGATGTCTGCTTGTCAGCTGAATCAAATGCTGTTGGCCCCATCTTGATCGGTGGCTGCAATGTGAAGAAATCAGCGTTTTTATAATATACAAATTAGCCCATTGGGGCAACCAGGGCGGTGCCGTTGCACCCAGAGGCTCCGTGCACTCACTTCTAGACTGCACTCCCACCACTTTGACAGGGTTAGGCAGTGAAGCCGTAATCATGCCTGGCCCCGAAATCTCGCACCTGTGTGTTTAACTATGTGATCGGTGCAGGCGGAATACGGTACAGAAGAATGCTGGCACATGCGCAGTACAGAATCGCATAGTCGAAAGCGCAAGCGTGATTACATCTTCACCGCCTGGCCCTGTCAGTCTACGTGGTGAGAGCGCAGACTAGAAGTGAGTAAGCGGAATCTTTGGGTGCAACGTCACCGCCCTTGTTACACCAAGGGGCCAATTTGCATATTATGAAAACGCCAATTTCTTCACATTGCGGCTACCGATCAAGATAGGGTCAACCGCCTTTGATTCAGCTGACAAGCATGCATCTCCCATGTCAGCTGGTTTGATTGAGAGGTATGTGGTGACAGATTCCCTTTAAATGATAAAACTCTGTCAGTCAGCAGCTGCCACTAGAGGGTGCTCATTGCACAGAAATTTGTAGAGCAGCAGTCGACTCCCTCTAGTGGTGACAGACCTTTTTTGCCTCAATATCTTCTGAACTGCTCAGAGGGAGCAGGCTGGGTACTAGGCCCATGATTGGATCTGATTTCATTTAGATATTGGACCATGCATACAATTTAAACATGTCCCATACCCAGAATCCTTTGCATTACATCCCATCCTGTTTGTCCAGTGATTTTATATAGCAGGAATATGTTCCTTTAAGGTGCAGCCATCTCCATTTATAATTTACATGTTACCTGTCAAGTCTTTGGTTCATTGATTCCACTGGTTATCATAAGCTGAATGTGAATATTAATCCAGTTCATAAGATGAACGCTCCGCTGTATTTTTATTTAGGCTCTAATAGCCAATATTTGTACCATCTGAGCTAATGTAGTGAACCAGTCTCCATACCGTGCTTAAAGGGATTGTCTCACTTCAGCAAATGGCATTAAGCACAGTATTCTCAGGATAGGTCATCAATGTCTGATTGGCAGAGGTGTGGATAAACACAGAGTAGTTATTGACAGCCTTTCCTGAGGATAGGCCATCAGTATTAATATTCCAGAAAACCCAATCGTTTTTAGTAGGTCTAAGCATTTTTGGCAGGAACCTATCATCCTCAAGAATATTAAAGGTAATGTATCACACAATAGGATGACATTTTCATTTTATTTTTGTCAGCTTTGCAGGTTAGACTGGGATAAGGTTAGCAGAGTCATCTCATTATCATTAGAGGCTAGGAATTTAAAGGTTTTTTTTGTAATTAATACTAAAAAAAGACACCCAGGATACCTGCCAATCGGCTGTCAGAAGAGGCTGGCGCTCTGTGAGTACTTTCGAGGCCACGTGACATCACCATATATTGGTCACGTGGCCTAGTTGCTGCTCAGTCCCATTGAAGTCGATGGGGCTGAGCTGCAATACGCCACTGTGCTTGGAGAGCCAACTGCACTCACCAGAGCTTCGGGAGCGCGGCGGCTCCTTGGAACAGCTGATCGGGGGGGGGGGGGTGCTTGGACTCGAACCCCCACCAATGTGATAATGATGACCTATCCTGAGGATAGGTCATCATTATTTTCCTGGCTAACCCACAAAAGGTTACAGCTGTTTTACTGCTGGAGACCTAGATAAGGCAAAATAGTAAGAGCCCATTTATATGGACCTATACACACACAGGGCAATAATTGGGAATGTACTGTTCATCCACCATCATTGCCCATCATTCTGCTGCATTTACTTATTTTACTCACCTACTTGCAGCAGCTATCCCCATACAGATTTATGGTTTGTCAGCAGATCGTCCCTGTTCACACAGGGTAAAGTACTGCCGACATGCGTTGCGATCACCGAAGAACAAGTGCTGGGTGATCGGTGGCATCTTTACACGGGGCAGTTATCGGGAGCAAGCATTTGTACAAACGTTCGTCTCTGACAACTGTCCCAATCCTCGGCCTGTGTAGAAGGGTCCTAGCAAGATTAGTCCCTGTATTCAGCTCCCCTGTTATTCCATGGTCTCTGGGGTGGGAGGAGGGGGGGTGCTATACTCATCATAGAAGTAGTGTCCTCACCAGATATCACTATAGGTAATGAATTATGGTGTCCAAGTTAATATCTATATCATCTTCCGCCAGGATGAAATGTCAGAATCTGGCCAGTCATCAGTGGCTGCCACCCCAAGCACCACTGGCACAAAATCTAATACCCCCACCTCATCCGTCCCGTCGGCAGCCGTAACCCCTCTACATGAGAGTCTCCAGCCCCTCCAGGACTATGGCATGACTAGCAAAAGCAAGAGGTCACGTGAGAAAAGGAACAGCCACAACATGGAGGTCCAAGTGACTCAGGAAATGAGAAACGTCAGTATAGGTAAGAACATCAGGGAAACCATTTTTAGTAAATCTATATCCAGGGTAGCAGGTATTGTAGCTGCTATGGGGCCCAACAACTAAGGAGATCCATCTTCACTCAAACAGAGGTGACTATGAATGATGGAAGGGCGTCAAAGTATCTTATACTGATTGGTTAGGAGGAATGCGTGAATCAGCTCTACAATATTATAAAGTTGGCCAAGTGGTCCATCTTGGCCAACCAGTGAGGTATTCAATGAGCGTGGAGGAGGGGGCATGTAGTTGGTACACAGTCCCAGTGTTGGTTCATGCCACCATCCCCCTTCACCCACTAGAGGAGGTCATCCATAGAGAAGCCACATGGGTCAAACGTTAGCTGGTGCCTCCCTCTCTATACACCCTTCTGGCAGCTTCATGTGGTCCCACTGTAGCCCCCTAGTTTCTCAATACCTAGAATGTCTCACATGCTACCAAAGATGATTATAATACTAACAATGAGGCTCTCGCACAGGCATGGGAAGCAGCGATGAATGGTCAGACGTCCAGGACATCATCGACTCAACCCCAGAGTTGGACATGTGCCAGGACCCCCGACTAGAACGCTCAGGGACGAGGTAGGAACTCACATATTCTATATTATAAACCACTTGTATGATAATTCGGTACTAAGTTCGATATAACCTTTCCCTCAGCCCTACTCAAGGCATTGTGAACAAAGCCTTTGGAATCAACACCGATTCTTTGTACCACGAGTTGTCCACGGCTGGGTCCGAGGTCATCGGAGATGTTGATGAAGGAGCTGATCTACTTGGTAAGGATAGAAAGGACTCTCACGTACATGATTTTCTGCATGGACTTGTGTGCATATTAATGATGTCCAAATGCAGTTGGCTTACGTTGGCTTGTACTGGAGTGGGCCTGCCATGTAATATCACCATGTGAAAGTAGCTGCCATTTTTGGTGGTCAGAGTATTGCAACCTCATTGGACTAAATGTCTCATGTGACCCATAGACATGGACAACTTCTAGTGCTGAGTCAGTGCTGCTGTGGGCACCAGTGCATGCGGTGGAAGTGCCGGTCCCTTGCATGTCCTACTGTTTTTTAGCATAGTGCTCTTATTATGTTGGTTTTAGTACTGACTGACCCGGTCTTTCCCTCTGTTTCCCTTCTCTGCCCCCCCCCACCTCCCTCTCGTGTCTCTGGATGGTCCTCGTAGGAGAATTCTCAGGTGTGTATGCTTTATCATTACGACTTCTGTCTAATTCCTAAATTTTTCCTAAATTTCCCATCTAACCCCTGAATGAATGGCGTTTCCCCATTTCTGGCTGGCGATGGCTTTGACTAATCAGCCCGCAGTTCACTTGCTTTTTAGTGGACTATACGTAAGAACTGGCACAGGGCCCGACGTACATTTGTAGGAAGTATGTCAGCATGGTTTAAAGGGCATTTCCATCCAAAATAATGTTAACGTTGTCACCCAGTAATATTCGTTCCTGGTATACTTGGTGACAACCATTAGGACCAATATAACAGCTTTTCTGGACCAATTGGCCTAGTTATGCAGGGCTCGGCGCCCCAGAGAGTCTGATTCAAGGGCTATCCTCTAGTTCAGATACTTATGCCCTACGGGGTCCAGGGGCCGCATCCATATATTACATCCAGGGGCCAAAAACCGTTCCCTCTCCTACAGGTCGTCACATATGGATATGCTTCATATGCAAATGGGCAGCTAAGTGCACCAAAGGCAGGCCCAAGCCACTGTGTGCAGTGCACCCTTGCTCCTCCTGCTTCCTCTGCTAGCCCTTCCCTTTACTACTTGATTTACAGGGCCAGATGAGATGACTGTGAAGGCCCTGCCAATCAAGAAGGCACGGGAGAGCTGGCATAGGAAGCAGGAGGAGCAAGAGTGCACGGAGTGGCTTGGGACCTCCCTCGGTGCACTTAACTGCTCATTTGCTTTTGCATTACGTTCAGATGAGCTAGCCCTACAAGGCATTGTGCTGGTGTAACGGGGAATTTCCTGGTGACACACTCCCTTTAACCCTGCTCTGAGCACTGGCAGACATTTTGCACATTGCTGATCCTGCATGACTAGGCATATGGCGCATACATATAGGGATAAGAGGTAGCAGGCTGTCCACTATAGGGAGCTGCATGGCGATAGTTGCTGTATGGGCCCTTTGTCCAATCACTTCCTAACAGCTGCTCTGTTTTTTTCTACCCTCTTTGCTTCCTCGCTTTCTTCTACCCATGTGGCTGCAATCCTAGTGAGGGATGATTTCTTTGGTAAGGCTGAGGCCTGCGCTCCTCCTGTCAGTCAAGGCCTCCAGTTTGTGTTTTGTCTTTTTTTTTTTTTTTTTTCTTGTTCTTGCTGCAATAAAAGTTAATTTTTGTTCTTTTATTTATGAAGAATTTATGCAAGATCTCACTTTATAACTGACATGTGAACATCAAACCAGAACCCAATTCTCAGAGACAGGAACATGTCTCAAACGTGCAATGCATTTGGAAAGTCTTCAGACCTTTTCACTTTTTTTTGCATTTTCTTACGTTGCGGCCTTGTGCTAAAATAAAATCTAACCCCCCATCATTCTGCACTCACTACCCTATAATGAAAGGGTGAAAACAGAATTTTTGACATTTTTGGTAATTTTATTAATAAGGAAAAACTACAATTTCATCACAAAAGTGACGACATGAGTATTCAGACCCTTTGCTATGACACTTGACATATAGCTCTGGGGGCCTCCCATTTCTCTTGATCATCTTTGAGATGTTTCGGCACCTTGGATTGGAGACCACCTGTGGTAAATTCAGGTGACTGGACATGATTTGGAAAGACACAGTCCTGCCTAAAGAAGGTCTCACAGCGGACAATGCATATCAGAGCAGAAACCAAGCCATGAGGAGGAAAGAACTGCCTGTAGAGCTCAGAGACAGAATTGTGTGGAGAAACAGATCAGGAGAAGAGGACAAAAATGTCTTCATAATTTTTAAATGGAAGAAGTTTGGGACAACTATGACTCTTTCTAGCGCTGGTTGCACCGCCAAACTAAGCAATCAAGGGAGAAGAGCCTTGGTAAAAGAGGTGACCAAGAACGCAATGGGCACTCTGGCTGAGCTGCAGACGGTCAACCATCACTGCAGCACTCCGCCAATCTGGGCTTAACGGCAGAGTGGCCAGAAAGAAGCCTCTCCCCAGTAAAAGACACATGAAAGCTGCCTGAAAAAAACACCTAAAGGACAATCCTCTGGTCTGATAAAACCAAGATTGAACTTTCCCCCTCGATTCTAAGCATCATGTCTGGAGGAAACCAAGCACTTTTCCTCACCTGCCCAACACCATCCCAACAGTGAAGCATGGTGGTGGCAGCATCATGCTGTCGGAGTGTTTTTCAGCAACTGAGACGGGGAGACTGGTCAGGGTTGAGGGAAAGCTGAATGGACCAAAGTAAAGAGATATTCTTAAAGAAGCACCCCTCAAAATTGCTTATTCTCTGACCTGTTAGAAAGGTACATGATGTAAACTGTAGTGAAGGTAATCTTCTTACCGGTGCCTGTTTTTGTGAGTTATAACCTCCTTTCTTATCCTCAGTTGTCATGTGACCAACACTCTACTCTCCAACTGACACAGGACAGAAAGTCAGATACTTCTCTATTCATTCATATGATATTGGCATTGACGCTCCCATAGGTATACATAGAAAAATGACTTACTGTCCACACATAGGATGCTGTGTTTTTTGGAGAGTCAGAGTGCTGGTCACATGACACAGCTGAGGATCAGAAGGGAGAGGATAACTCACAAATATAGTCACTGTTAAGAAGATTACCTTCACTACAGTTTACGTCATGTACCTTTCTAATGGGCCAGAGAATACAAATGTTTGTGGGAGGGCTTCTTTAATGAAAACTTGATCCATAGCTCTCTTGACCTCAGACTGGGCCGAAGGTTCAACGTTCCAACAAGACAATGACCCTAAGAACACAGTGAAGACAACACAGGAGCGACTGAGGGACAACTCTGTGAATGTCATTGAGTAGCCCAGCCAGAGTCCTGACTTGAACCCCATTGAACATCTCTGAAGAGAACTAAGTCCTGAGTAAAGGGTCTGGATACTTATGTCAATGCAAGATTTTAATTTTTCCTTTTTAATAAATTAGCAAAGATTTCTAACATCCTGTTCTCACTTTCTCATTATGGGGGATTGGGTGCAGAAACATGGGGTGGTGACGACTTTTTTTTTTATTTTAGCACGTGGCCTGCAATATAACAGAATGTGAATAAAGTCAAAGGGTCTGAAGACTTTCCGAATGCATTTTAGAGCCATTACTATTACAGAGACCTGCAGGGACGGTCCCCGGTAACCTCTGTAGCTCTTGGGGCATATTCACCCAGCTGCGAATACAAACTGGAAAAATCCAATGTGTATTTGTGCCATGGAACCCATGTGAAGTCCACACCGCCGGCAGGGTTGCCAACCAGAATTTTTTTTAATTATTTTTTCTGGACAACTTCTCCCAAAATCACAGACAGCCAACACTTTGTTTTACGGACAAATTTGAAAACCTATAACGAATGATAAAGATTATAAGCAATACATGTCTATAGCTCAATATAGTGAGAATTTACTGTGAGCTGTAAAATGCAGAAAATTGCCACCAAAATAATCTAGTCAAGAACCACCAGCCTCAAAAAAATCACGGACACATCTATTTATTTATTTTTGTGGATACAGGAAAAAAGTCACCTATTTTTGCAGACTGTCCAAAAATTTCTAGATGGTTGGCAACCCTGACCACAGGTCAATTCTGCTGCAGATCTCGTGTGCAGCATATTCTCATTCACGTTCCTGCTACTTTACACAGTGCGGGGAAAAAAATATTCAGTGGAAGATCTGCAGCGTATCTATCCTGTGGGAACATGCCCTTATAGCCAAACCCCTGGTTCCTATTACAGTTGAATGCAACCCTAAGCATTCACCTCTGTACAGGTCTCTGCACTAAAAACACCTGCCTGCCCAGGAAATATCAGTATGCTCAATACTGCCCCCTCCTGGCAACAGTCAGTAAAATCACTCAAAAAATCACAACTTGTTTTTGCCAGAAGCCGTTTACGGCAAATCTAATTTTATGTCGATTACGATCTGTGTTGTTGATGTGTTATATCCAAGTAACATGTGATACATAAGATGGGTACAGAGCAGAGTCATGGTACATTATGTGGGATCATTCGGTACATGGGGGTCAGGGGCTCCTCTATCATTATTACCCAGCGACTGAAGACTTATTTTCTGCTGTTCGTACAGGGATGGGGAAAGAAGTGGGCAATCTTCTCTTAGAAAACTCCCAACTTCTCGAAACCAAGTAAGATGCAAATTTTCTATCCGTCTGTCTATCTTTCTCATGTCTATATCATATCTATCTATTTGTCTCATATCCGTCTATACATTTTTCAGGAATGCATTAAATGTGGTTAAGAATGATCTGATCGCGAAGGTGGACCAGCTGTCAGGAGAACTAGAAGTTCTCAAGGGAGAACTGGAGGCCAATAAACAAACCAAGACCAAAATGGAGACTCGCATTAAAGAACTGGAGGAGGAACTGAAAAGGTAACAAGGAACGATGGATGTGATATATTTGACAATTCATCAATCTGCAGTTTTCATTAATCACTTCTTTTCTAACTATAAGGGTGAGATCTGAAGCTATCGTCGCTATGCAAGAGCCTAAGGAGGAGGTGGAGGAGGTAGGTATGCCTGGTCTTAATGTTTTGTATTAGGATCACCTCCTCTTTTTGTCATATACAGAAATAGTATATGGTCGCTAAATTCCACTCTTACTCATTGTGTCTATACGGCGGTATTTTGAGCCCTGTATGATACTTATTTGCCATTATAAGGCGCTATTATATGAGCAGTGTTCTAGCAGTGTTACCATTTCTTTCCTAAGGCACCAGACATGTCTTACCCAAGGATCCATCCCTGATGCCAGTGCTAGCATAGCTACTAATAGGCACTGTCACTTTTTCGGCAGAGCTCGTCTCCCTTGCAAGATAACATCCCAGTTGCGCAACGCAGGCGGTTTACACGTGTGGAGATGGCTCGTGTCCTTATGGAGAGGAACCAGTACAAGGAGAGGCTCATGGAGCTGCAGGAGGCTGTCAGGTGGACAGAGATGATCAGGTAAGTATACTAGTCACTAACCGTGACCAAGGAAATGGACGCCTTTAAGAAAAATCTTCACCTTTGGAGACATTTACTAGATGAGCATTTATATTACCAAATTAGTATGACCGCACCCACTAACATGATGGACATACAGTATTATGGGAAGACTAAAAACCCGCCATTTTGGGTGGGACCGGACGACAATCTAATGTGCATGGGACGCTCCTGACTCTTGAGGGAGCGAAGAAACTGGTGAATTGATTCTTTCACCCAATCCTTTTGTTCTCCCAGAGGTGTCTGTCAGTGGCTTTCTTCTCTCTCCCCTTTTAAAACACCTACACACTTGACCCAACCGAGCATGTATGTGTATGGGGGAGTCGAGAGAGTTAGCTTTTGAAGGTGTATGGGCACTAAATCTCCATCATAATGGATAATTCTGCTTATCTCATTGCAGGGCCTCACGGGAACATCCGTCCGTCCAGGAGAAGAAGAAATCCACAATCTGGCAATTGTAAGTACTAGTATGTGTCATGTATATCTAAGGTATCTGTGCAGATTTTTTTTAATATATGCTGGAATATGGAAATATGGTGGAAATGACAAGCCCCCCTGACATGCTCTTATTTCCTAATACATGTTCTGGGCTCCCAGTGGACCATGACTCTAGGTGGTGGTCGTTGTTCTTCTTCCTCATCCATATGGTGTCTGTAGAGATTGGTGCACACACCCTGTTCACTCCATACATATGTGGAGATGGAGCGGATTAGCACGTTCCTCCTTGAGGAATAGTTTAAGGTTACCAGGTAAAGCTAGCATTTGCAAGCTGTGCTGTGTCTTGATGTCCCTCCTGAGGCTACAGCAGCCCATGTCCATGGTAGGTAGGTTGACACTGGGACTTCCAGAGGTGGACATTACAGTATAGCTCTTCCTATAAGTGAATGCCAAGACAGTCATCCTACAGTTTACTATAAGTAACCCCATTATCTGTCTACTTCATATTTCAGCTTCAGCCGGCTGTTCAGTTCCTCCTCCAGCCCACCTCCTGCAAAGAGAATGTACCCTCCTGTTAACATCCACTACAAGTCGCCCACCCCAGCTGGGTTTAGCCAACGCCGCAGTCACACCATGTGCCAAATCTCTACTGGAGGACGCACAATCGAATTCTTCCCTGATGAGTAAGTCAACCTGGTTACATCAAATCTATATCAGGGGCCCCGGGCCTAGCATGTGAAATTTATAGCACATTTGGGCCATTGGCTCAGGTATTAGAGCCTGGGGTGACTGCTATCTCTGCACCCACTATAGCTACAATATTTTCCTGATTGTGTAGTCTAATGTTTCCCCCATTCTCGATAATTGGCCTGTGTAAGTGTGCCGCTGATCACTTGACAAATTAGGAAAACGCTTGTCATTTGTCCTGTGTACACAGGTATGTGATGCTGACGGAATCATTGTAATGAGGGTCGTTTGTCCCCCCCCCCTTTGCTTAAGGTCCTTTTACAAGGGACAATTTAGCAGGCAATTGTCGGGAATAAAGTGCTCCTTCCCCGGAATCGCCTGCTCGTCAGTGGAGGAGACCGCTGTATTTACATTCAGCAATCTCCTCCACAGTATGGGGATCGGTAATGCTATTGCTCGTCCCCATACAGACTCGTTGTTTGCCGGCAGCAGAGCGTTGTTAGACCGCATGATCTGCTGCCGGCCAATGATGATTTAGGTGACCGCATGAAACATGCGATTACCCAATGAACGAACAAAAATCCCGCAAAAAAGTGGGATGCACACGGACTGCAAAACAAACAGTCATGTGCATGTAACCTGATTTAATTAAAGATGGATCAGTCACCACTGATTAACCCAGACACTTGGCAGTGATGCATATATCCAACAGACACTTCAGCCTTAATTGTCATATGGCATGGGAATTTTATAACTTTGTTTTGTAGGCGGCCGTACTCTGGACACACAGCCATAAGTTAGCAGGGGTTTACCCTTGCTTCAGCATGGTGGGACCAATGTATAGGGGTAGCATCAGGTTCAGTTCAGGTTGTATGAGATTTTTTTTTTCCCCTCCAAAAACGGCTTGAAAGAGAAATACTGCAGTACCAGACACAGCCTATAGACAAGAGCGGCGCTGTTTCTAAGGAAAAGCAGATTTATTAATCTCATGAGTTACAATTTCAAATATGCCTGGTTGTTGTAGTTATGTGGATTTATGTGTTAGATGTTTATTGTGACATTTTCTAGGCAACATGCTGTTAATCTGATTAATTTATTATAATGTTGTTTATACCTGAAATCTTGCTTTCAAGCACTAAGGCTGGGTTCACACCTGAGCGTTTTACAGCGCGTTCCTACGCGCTGTAAAACGCTGAACAAGGAGAAACCAATGATTCCCTATGGGAATGGTTTACACCTGGGCGTTTTACAGCGCGTACGATCGCGCTGTAAAGCGCCCTACGCTCAAAAAAGTACATGAGCTTCTTTGGGGCGTTTTGTCGCGCGTTCCCGTACATAGACATTCGGGAACGCGCGACAATGAGCGTTCGCTTGTCTCTGTATGCGCGATTGTAAACGCTGGTACAATCGCGCATACAGAGCGCTCCTTTCGGAACGCTCAGGTGTGAACCCAGTGTAATACGACTGCACACAGATCTGTACTAACAACTAACTAAGGTTCTGTTCACCTCTGCATTTGGGGCCCCACTGCCTTGACCCCAACCATGTGGACAACGAGTAACTTGCCACAACAGGAATATCCCTTTAATGATCTTTGTGACCTTTTACAGACAGGACAGAGGGGAGGACTCCTGCTGCAGCCAGTTGTCTTACATCCAGACACAGGTTGAGATGGAGGAGGAGGGACATAGCTGAGGTTCTGAGAAGGAGATGTAGTGCTCCTTTAAGATAATGAGCTGTGAAACTCTACTCATAAAAGAGTCCTCTTTAAGTAGTTCACAGATATCTAGATTTTTTTTATCTGTAACCATGCAGAATCTTTAGCAATACTTGTCAAACCAGACATTCTGATTGAACGACCCTATGGCCTCTGCCTTTGCTTCCCAATGCCTGCCTGTTGCTCATGCATTCTGTTTCTTCTAAGTTGAGTAATCTGGAAAATAGTATTGCACAATTTGTGTGCTGTCCATACAACACAGTAGCTGCGTATAGCACAAAAAGAGCCCATTGGCTGCATATGCTATCCGGAGAACACGGTGACTGTGTATGCTATCCATACAATCAGTGTCTGCGTATGCTATCCATACAACAGTGGCTACGTATGCTATCCACAGAACACAGTGGCTGCGTATGCTGTCCACAGAACACAGTGGCTGCGTATGCTGTCCACAGAACACAGTGGCTGCGTATGCTGTCCACAGAACACAGTGGCTGCGTATGCTGTCCACAGAACACAGTGGCTGCGTATGCTGTCCACAGAACACAGTGGCTGCGTATGCTATCCACAGAACACAGTGGCTGCGTATGCTATCCACAGAACACAGTGGCTGCGTATGCTATCCACAGAACACAGTGGCTGCGTATGCTATTGTCACTGTGGGGAGTGGGAGAAACCTCCCACCGTACAATGAGGAGCAGACAGGATAGCAACTAGGTCTGGACACAGGGAAAAGGGAGCATGACATCTCCTATGCTTCCCTAATCCTCGCCCTGACTCCTAACCGTATGAGCGGATCTGGATGGTGGGACGGCTCATACCCAGGAACCTCGGACCCTGAGTCGCCCTGATAATCCCTGGAATAGGAGCAGGGGAGAGATCACCTGTTCTTCCAAGACACGGATGAACAGGAGTCTCAACCGCCTAGATGCAAGGAAGGGAAAGGCAGAGAACAGCCACTGAATCGGCAGGTAAGAGCCAAGAACAACACGCACTTACCTGCCGCTGCAACGACGATGACTGGACCACATGCAACAGTATTGGAACCCCTACAACTCACAGGACACAGTACAAACAACACACACAGATATCCAGCACACCAGTCACTGCTTGGACCCCCATGCGGACAGGATGCATGGCGGCCCCAGGCAGAGCTGTGCACTGACTAGTGGTTCCCCCTCCGGGGAACCCAGGGGCCCTCTCACTGAAGGCAACACCAATAGACAGGGGAATGTCTAGCAAACATGCTGGACAACAAACACCACCAGACATGTAAGAACGACCAGACATATAACACCAACCCATACAAACAACACCACACATAAAACAGGGTAGTGAAGGGAAGGTGACACCAGGATGACATTGATGTTCCACAAGGTGGCCCTCAAGCACTGAGCAGATGGAATAAGCCGGTCAGTAGCAAAGCTCCAGCACCAACAAAGGCTGGAGGACAACTGAACTCATCCTACAGGCCACAGGCAATATAAACCAAGTAGCCACACCCAGAACACACCTAGATCCACACCTAACCCCATACACACCAGACTGGTAAGGAACAAGGAATTAAGGGCAGAGTAGACACATGCTGGAACACAACACGTTGCTCCTGGCAACCAGCATGCACGGCAACATGTCACGGCGAACAACACAGAGACCATGACACAGCCGTGACAGCTATCCACAGAACACAGTGGCTGCCTATGCTATCCATAGAACACAGTGGCTGCCTATGCTATCCATAGAACACAGTGGCTGCCTATGCTATCCATAGAACACAGTGGCTGCGTATGCTATCCACAGAACACAGTGGCTGCGTATGCTATCCACAGAACACAGTGGGTGTGTATGCTATCCATACAACACAGTGGCGGCGTATGCTATCCACAGAACACAGTGGGTGTGTATGCTATCCATAGAACACAGTGGCTGCGTATGCTATCCACAGAACACAGTGGCTGCGTATGCTATCCACAGAACACAGTGGGTGTGTATGCTATCCATAGAACACAGTGGCTGCGTATGCTATCCACAGAACACAGTGGGTGTGTATGCTATCCATAGAACACAGTGGCTGCCTATGCTATCCATAGAACACAGTGGGTGTGTATGCTATCCATAGAACACAGTGGCTGCGTATGCTATCCACAGAACACAGTGGCTGCGTATGCTATCCACAGAACACAGTGGCTGCGTATGCTATCCATAGAACACAGTGGCTGCGTATGCTATCCACAGAACACAGTGGGTGTGTATGCTATCCATAGAACACAGTGGCTGCCTATGCTATCCATAGAACACAGTGGCTGCCTATGCTATCCATAGAACACAGTGGCTGCGTATGCTATCCACAGAACACAGTGGCTGCGTATGCTATCCACAGAACACAGTGGGTGTGTATGCTATCCATAGAACACAGTGGCTGCCTATGCTATCCATAGAACACAGTGGCTGCGTATGCTATCCATACAACACAGTGGCGGCGTATGCTATCCATACAACACAGTGGCTGCGTATGCTATCCATACAACACAGTGGCGGCGTATGCTATCCATACAACACAGTGGCTGCGTATGCTATCCATACAACACCTTCATTTCCAGATTGCTTTGCTTGGACGTACAGTAATCTTACTAATGCAATGCCGTTAATCCTTGCTGCTTTGCTTTCTGCTCTCCCCTGACGCTCGGCACCCTCTCTCCCTTTCTCTCTCCTTCTAGATTGAGAAGTAACACTGTGGCTTCTCTCCTCAGTGACTGCACATCCACAGCTCGTCGTGAGCAGAAACGTGAGCAGTACCGCCAAGTGCGGGAACACGTGCGTAATGATGATGGGCGCCTACAAGCTTGTGGGTGGAGCTTGCCTGCTAAGTACAAGCAGGTTGGTGGCTTTAGATGAGATTAACCTTGTATTATTTTTTTTAGATGAAAGTAGGCACATTGTACACAAAATGTATAAAAGTTCACACACTTAATGTCTGTTAATGTTGCACAGTTGTTAGTGAGCCCGGTCTCATGCTTCTCTCCACATAGCAGTAAATGATAAACAACCTTGTCTGCAGTCACCACTAGGGGGGGCTCAGTGCATAGGAATGTATACAAGGCATAGCTCTACCTAAAGAACTCAATAGGAGCTGTAGAAAATCTCTCTGTAGAGTGAGCTCCCCTAGTGGAGAAACCTATAACTGTGTCGGGAAGTGAGGGCAGTTACAAGGGTTCACCATGTCTTTTATATTGATGCCTATATGCTGGATTGGTCATCAATATTAGATTGGTGGGGGTCTGACCCCCCAGTACCACCGCCGATCAGCTGTTCTGCAGTAGCTCAGCTGGAAACTGTAGTGCTGCTCCCATTGAAGTGAAATGGTGTTGATCTGCAGTGCTATAGAGAGTCGAACCCCCACCAGTCTGATATTGATGACCTATCCTAGCGATAGACTATCAATACAAAAGTTTGGGGAACCCCTTTAAGGGATTCGACCCCCTTATTAGCCTCATTGCAGTTGCTTGGTCTGCGTCCATGGAAGGTACAGAATATACATTGGGAAAACGCATCCACAGTTCACAGATGTAATGTTACACAGTGTCCTCCAGGCCAAGAGCTGCACAGGCCTCACCTCTGCCTGATGGTCAAGGGTTGTCCTCTAAATGTAAACCAGTGGGATCACTGGGTTTGAGTTACTGCTTGTAGGCATGAATGATGCCACTACCATTACCCTTCCCATAACAGAGTTTTTACAGAACTGTTTTATGTGTTGTTTGATAAGCTGAGTCCAAACGGTGGTCAGGAGGACAACCGCATGAAGAATGTGCCCGTGCCCGTCTACTGCAGACCTCTCGTAGAGAAAGACCCCACTATGAAGGTACCACCATAGTTGTATCAGAGACATCTATGACCCTGCTGCTGAAATAATCCCTAAATTGTGCTGCACTCTTCTTCACAGTTGTGGTGCGCGGCCGGAGTCGATTTATCAGGATGGAAGCCGTTTGAGGAAGAAATTGTGGCAGGGGTCAAACCAACGCCTGGTCGAGATCCTTTAAGCTCTGACCGTGAAGTGGAAGGAGAGAGCAAGAGCACCCATACCTCACCGGAGAAGAAAAAGGTGAGGGCACTGGATTATCAATGGGATAATAGAGGCCTATTCATTTACTGTATGTCAGGTAATTTACATTACTTGGAAGATAGCCAGGAGAGACAATCAGAGTGTATCTCCTGCATTACAGATGGACATATCATGTTTTCCTCAGTGTGATGTATATTTCATAGGGATAATCAATTTCTGGCCATTACAGCTCCCTTATAGACGGTCATCCAACTTTAAGGGGTTGACCTCTTTAGGTAAGCCATTTTTGTTAGACGTGTCCCCTATTAATAAGTTAGAGGAGTTGTCCGAGATTTTGATATTGATGGCCTACCCTCAGGATAGGTCATCAATAATCTAATCAGTGAGGTTCAGACTCAGATCAGCTTTTTGAAGAGGCTTTTGCAATCTCTTCCTAGGCCAGTGACATCACGTTCATCAGTCACATGGCCTAGGTTGTAGTGCAGTCCCATGCAAGTGAATAGGCCTGAGCTGCAATACCAAGCACAGCCACTATGCAATGTACGGCGCTGTGCTTGGTAAGCTGTGAGGGGGCCACAGCGCTCACTGGAGCGCCAAGGCCTCTTCAAACAGTGGATTGGAGGGGGTTTCGGGAGTCAGACTCCCACCGATCAGATATTCATGACATATCCTGAGAATTGGCTATAAGTTTCAAAATCTGGGCCACTCCAGAAGGCGTATTGTCTTCTGTTTAAGCCATTCTGTTGTTGATTTACTTCTATGCTTTGGGTCGTTGTCCTGTTGCAACACCCATCTTCTGTTGAGCTTCAGCTGGTGGACAGATGGCCTTAAGTTCTCCTGCAAAATGTCTTGATAAACTTGGGAATAAATTTTTCCTTCGATGATAGCAATCCGTCCAGGCCCTGACGCATCAAAGCAGCCCCAAACCATGATGCCCCACCACCATACTTCACAACTGGGATGAGGTTTTGATGTTGGTGTGCTGTGCCTTTTTTTCTCCACACATAGTGTTGTGTGTTTCTTCCAAACAACTCAACTTTGGTTTCATCTGTGCACAGAATATTTTGCCAGTACTGCTGTGGAACATCCAGGTGCTCTTGTGCAAACTGTAAACGTGCAGCAATGTTTTTTTTGGACAGCAGTGGCTTCCTCTGTGGTATCCTCCCATGAAATCTATTCTTGTTTAGTGTTTTACGTATCGTAGATTCGCTAACAGGGATGTTAGCATATGCCAGAGACTTTTGTAAGTCTTTAGCTGACACTCTAGGATTCTTCTTCACCTCATTGAGCAGTCTGAGCTGTGCTCTTGCAGTCATCTTTACTGGACGGCCACTCCTAGGGAGAGTAGCAGCAGTGCTGAACTTTCTCCATTCATAGACAATTTGTCTTACCGTGGACTGATGAACAGCAAGGCTTTTGGAGATACTTTTATAACCCTTTCCAGCTTTATGCAAGTCAACAATTCTAAATGGTGGTCTTCTGAGGGCTCTTTTGTGCGAGGCATCATTCACATCAGGCAATGCTTCTTGTGAAAAGCAAACCCAGAACTGGTGTGTTTTTTACAGTGCAGGGAAGCTGTGACCAACACCTCCAATCTCATCTCATTGCTTGGACTCCAGTTAGCTGACACCTCACTCCAATTAGCTCTTGGAGATGTCATTAGTCTAGGGGTTCACATACTTTTTCCACCTGCACTGTGAATGTTTACATGGTGTGTTTAATAAAAACATGGTAACATTTAATTCTTAGTGTGTTATTAGTTTAAGCAGACTGTGACTGTCTATTGTTGTGACTTAGATGAAGATCAGATCACATTTTATGACCAATTTGTGCAGAAATCCATATCATTCCAAAGGGTTCACATACTTTTTCTTGCAACTGTACATGGTGGAACAGAATTTTAAATAATTGTTGGGATTAATTTTTTTTCAATGGTGGCTTCAATCAGAGGATATTCTCTCCATCTCCCATAATTTCGTGGTCCCATCTTCCATAACCTGTGGTCTCTGCAGACCTCCACAACTTCCTCTGAACATGTAATGCCGGTGCTACCCAAATACAGCAACCTCTGATTACAGTGTCATCTTCTTCTTGCCTGCAGACCAAGGAGATCTATGAAGCAGACACCACCTCAAGTCGTGTATGGATACTAACCAGTACCCTGTCTACAAGCAAGGTTGTGATTATAGATGCCAACCAGCCTGGCACCCTGGTGGACCAGTTCACAGTTTGCAATGCCCATGTATTGTGCATCTCCAGTATTCCTGGTAGGACCATGACCCATACTTACCTGTCCTCCTGCCTTGATTCTGACAGCCTTCCTAATCAGACTTTGTACATTTCTGTGCCCTGAAGCTGCCAGTGATAGTGATTACCCACCAGGTGAGATATTCCTGGAGGGAGATGCCAATACGGAAGATGCTGCTGGTACTGATGGGGTCTTGGCAGGAATCACGATCGTGGGGTGTGCCACGAGATGCAATGTGCCGCGCAGTAACTGCTCCTCGCGGGGTGATACTCCGGTACTGGACAAGAATCAAGGTTTGTGTTGCTTACTGCTTATACATTACACCTACGTACCCAATAACAACCTCCTATGAATGGAGCTCCTCAGCTCCCTCTAGTGGAGGCGGCAGGCAGCATCATATTTCTTTTTAAGACGGTTGTCCAGAGTTAAGTAAACTTTGCACCTTTGGGTTTCATTGGCTCTGCTAGGCTTTTCCAGCCTTTGGAGTACAGATCCATAAAGCGTAGCAGAGCTGATGAAACCTGAGGATGCATATTGCTTAGGTCCTATTTAAGGAATGGGTGACTATATACATAGCTCCTAATATTCGAATCCAAACTTGAATGACATTTTAAGCCCACAACTCCCAACTTTTTGGCCTATTTCCATAAATCCTCACCCCTTTGAGATCCGTTCGGTGGGACAATCCTGCGAAACAATGGGACGGTTGGGTGGTATGCCATATGGCATTTTGTGGATATTGGGACATTTCTGATCTTTCTTTCCAGGGGAGGTCTCCACAGTAAGTAATGGCAAACTCACCCAGCATCAGTCGGCGGAGGAGGCCACCGAAGCTCTGGAGGTACCAGAAGCCTCAATCAGCGAAGCAGAACCAGCACAGGTTCGACCGGGACCCCTAACAGAACATGTATTCACCGACCCTGCCCCTGTGGCAAATGGCCGACTGTGCAGGTATCCAAGACTGTGTAAACTGTTGGCGTGGACCTCACCACTGCATGCCAATATACCCCAAAATTGCAAATTTTCCATCAAAGTGGTAAACACACCCTGACATAGGGAAATGGTACAGGCATTAAGATTCAGATATATTAAATTAGAAAACGAATGCCCGTTAATGTGGTACCCCAGACTAGCGCTACCCTAGACATAAGGGTAGTATGCCTTTATACTTATTAACATCCCATAGTGTGTGTCTCCAGCCTGAGACCCACTGACGACAGAGACTGCTGAGGATGGTGGCAATCTGTACAGCGCTTCAGAATATGTTTGCTCATTAGAAATAGCAGAAAATCAATGTACATTTCATTATAAGATGAACTTTCTGAAATCTCAACCTGAGGCCTCATGCACACGACCGTGTCCATATTTCGCTTTGCAAACTACAGATTCACCAAATACTGAATCCCCCCCCCCCCCGTCCCGTGCATTCTGCTATTTTCGCACTCCCATCAAGCAATGGTAATTCTCGTCTGCATAAAGAACAAGAATCGGACATGTTCTATCATTTGTGGAATGGTTACACGGATGCGGACAGCACACAGATGACATCCGTGTGCTGTTTTTTTTTTTTCTTTCAGACCCCATAGAAATGAATAGGAAGAGCGCCTGATCCGCATTTTTGCGGATCCCATATACGGTCATGTGCAGGCCTTGTATTGTAATGGTTTTATTTCTAATACTAGTGAAAATGGACACCTAAAGCCTGAAGGGAACACAGTGCAGCAAGAGACGGAGACAAATAGCGAGGTCCCCGTGGCTACTAGCGCCGCACCGACGATGTGGCTGGGAGCCCAAAATGGCTGGTAAGTGACTCTGAAGCCCAGAGCTGGAACCTGCGGTGGATGTCGCATAACCCTCGCCTGTGGCTCAGCTCTGCTTATGTTCTCCTTATACCTCAGGCTGTATGTTCACTCTGCCGTCTCCAACTGGAAGAAGTGTCTGCACTCCATAAAGCTGAAGGACTCCGTGCTGAGCATTGTGTGAGTATAAAACCACCATGGGCTGAAACGCGTCCTGATTATACTTTTGCATGATATGAGAAAATAAAGAATCATCGAAGACTACATACGTGCTGCCGAATTTTCCTTGCGCTATACACTGAAGCTTTTCCGCACACTTGGGGGATTGAGTGCTGAGCTATTTTATTGATCATACAGGAATTGGAAGGCTACTTTCACACTAGCGTTTTTGGGTTTAGCAAAAACGCTTCCGTTACTGATGATACAACCATCTGCGTCCGTTATGAACGGATCCGATTGTATTGTCTTTAACATCGCCAAGACGGATCCGTCATGGACACCACTTAAAAGTCAATGGGGGACAGATCCGATTTTCTATTGTGTCAGAGAAAACGGATCCGTCCCCATTGACTTGCATTGTGGGTCGCGACGGATTCGTTTAGCTCCGCTCAGCTTGCTGCGGTTTGCTCTCCGGTATGAGAACGCAACCAAGCGGAACGGAATGCTTTTTGGAGCACTCTGTTCTGTTCAGTTACGTTTTGTCCCCATTGACAATGAATAGGGACAAAACGGAAGCGTTTTTTTCCGGTATTGAGATCCGTCATAGGGATCATTTTTGCAATATAGCGGTATTTATTAGGCACTTTATAGCAGTATTATTTTGTAATACAATATTATTTAAGCACTCTATGGCATTCTATTTCAGTACTAGTCTGACTCCATTGCTCTCCTTTAAAAAGGTTGTCCTCTTTATTTATATTGATAACCTATCCTCAGGACAGGTCATCCGTATCTGATTGGTGGGGTCCAACTCCCGACGCCCCCACCGATCAGCAGAGGTGATTACATCTCAGCCATCCCATTCATTTCTATGGGAAGGCTCCTTCCTGTTCAAGTGAATACTACGTAGAAATGAATGGGACAGCTGAGATGTAATTACAGCTGCCCACCTCTGTGGTTGCGACGGTGAGCAGGTTTAACATTGAAGAGAAGGCAGCGCTCGTACAAACGCTATGGGCTCTTCAAACAGCGGATTGGTGGGGGCGCCGCGAGTTGGATTCCGTAGCAGTCCCTGTTGTAAATAATGTTTACGCCTTGTGATTCCCAGGCATGTGAAAGGACGGGTTCTTGTGGCCCTAGCAGATGGGACATTGGCCATCCTCCACCGAGGAGAAGGTATGGCATTTTATTTTATCTTTTAGATGTTTATATTACAGTTGCATTAAATGGGGATTTACAGGAGCCAAAAATCCATCCAGTTAACTCATTAAGAGGAGTTGTGTCAAGGAGTTGAGACATTGGTGGCATATTGCTAGGTTACCCCACCAATGTCAGATAGGTTGAGGGACCTGCACCCCCATAGTGAATGGGAGCAGACTGTGCATGCACTGGGTGCTCTCCATTCACTTCTGTGGGAGTTCTGAAAATAGCGGAGTGCTTTCAGAAGTCCAATAGTGGTGAATGGAGAGTGTACAGCGCATGCGCAGCCACCTGTCCATTCACCTCTATGGGACTGCCGAGTCAGGGCTTGGCTACTTTCGGAGCTCCCATAGAAGTTAATGGAGGGTGGCCGAGCATGCTCAGTGCGCTCTTGTAGAGATAGGTGCAGCTCCCAGAGGTGGCATATCCTAGCAATAGGCCACCAGTGTCTTAGATGAGACAACCCCTTTAGCCAAACTCCACCATACACCCAAAGTAGAGGATGCAGCCCGTTAACCCTTTCACTACCATGGTTTTGCTTCTATAGGTTGTAGTGGAATAGAATCAGCATTGGATAATAGAGAACACTGTAAGAGTTGATGGCGGCCATTAAATTGTATTTCTCTCTCGATCAGACAAACAGTGGGACCTGAGTAATTACCACCTGATGGACCTCGGGCACACTCATCACTCAATTCGTTGTATGGCAGTCGTATATGACCGAGTGTGGTGCGGCTACAAGAACAAAATCTACGTCATTCAGCCTAAAACCATGCAAATACCGGTAAGTGACTTTCTGTCTTTGGCTGTTGGCAGAAAAGGAAAGCCGTCTAATGTGTAATGTGGCACAAGTTGGGGGCAAAGAAGGATCAAGCATGTTGGATTTCATCATGACCAATCCTTTTGTTTTCAGGGGAGATGAGCTTACCCCCCTTCCTAAATCAGTAACCACAGGGTACACTCAGCAGACCTTTGCACGGCTGTGTATGGGAAGGCATTGTTTTCGGCCGCTATCTAAACTGTATGTCAAGCCTTAGCCATTTATGACCTATCCACGGCGGTCAGCTGCTCCTGTGATTCCCATAGAAATGAATGGGGAGAGCTGCGTACATGCGCGTCCATCTCTCCATTCTGTCCCCATCTGGATGCAATGTTGTAGGCTGCCTCTTCAGGTGCGACTGGGGTTGAGGAACCCCTGATCCAGAGGTGGGACCCGCATCTATCTTATCAGACATTTATGGCACATGCTGTGGATATGACATTAGTGTCTGTGATGGGAATATCCCTTTAAAGGGGTCGTCCAGCAGATAAAAATGGTCAGAGAAAAGGAACGGAATGGGTTAAAAAAAAATAAAACAAGCAATACTCACCTCACCGATCACCCACCGGTCACCCACCGGTGATTAGCCGACCAGGCATTTTCTGTCTTGTCAAGAGACACCAGAAAGTATAGACCGCGGCGGTGAACCGGTAAGTATCAGAACAGCAGCAGCAGGGGATCGGGGAGGTATTGCTTGGTTTATTTTTAACCCATTATGCCCCACAGGAAACCCCCTTTAAGATATTTTGCTATGTGTAATCTGTGGTAATTAGAATAGTTCTCTTTATAGTCCATATCTGGATCGTCTATTGTATGATGGAAGTGAACACCATGTCCTGTGATTTCTCAATGTTCTACTTTTAGAAATCTTTTGACGCCCATCCCCGAAGAGAAAGCCAGGTTCGACAGCTGGCGTGGATTGGAGATGGGGTTTGGGTATCGATCCGGTTGGACTCCACGCTACGGTTATACCATGCCCACACCCACCAGCATCTCCAGGATGTGGATATTGAGCCTTATGTCAGTAAAATGTTAGGTGAGTGATGCTTCCTCCCTGGTCCAGGGTTTGTATTAGAATGGAGTACAATGGATTGATTGTTTTAAAGGAAAACTCCAAGCAAAACTAAGGATGCTGGGAGAGATTTATCAAGGCCGCCTCTTTCTGCGCCCGTCTTGCTATCCAGAGGATGTGCCTAGACAGAAATCCGAGGCAGTTCGGAGCTGCCGTATATTTTTGCCTTCATTTGCACCAGAAAACTGGTGAAACTTTAAGATAAATTTGTCCTGGTCACTGTCGCAATGGCATGCAATTGTTTTTACACTGGAAATTAGATGCAGGGAGATGATAAATGTCTTCACAATACCTCCTGTATTGCTCAGGGGGGCGTGACACAGAGAGTGAATCCCGGTGTCACGCTCCGCCCCCTGCAGTAAGTATAACACCGTCTATCAGTTTTGCCTGGAATGTTTCTTTAAATTTTGATGTAAAGTGTATGTATGGGGACTATTATGATAATAGAAAGAATATACCATATTTTTCGCCATATAAAACGCACTGGCCCATAGGACGCACCTAGGTTTTAGAAGAGGACAATAAGAAAAACATTTTTTTATTAGACCTCAGGTCAGACCAGCAATCAGACCCCCAATGTTAATCCGACCTCAGCTCACAGCCCCAATCAGACCCCCAGTGTTAATAAGACCTTAGATCAGACCCACAATCAGACCACAGCTCAGACCCCAATGTGAATGACCCCCAATCAGACCTCAGATCAGAGCCCAATATAAAGAAGGACCTCAGATGAGACCCCCATACCTCATATCAGCCCTCAGCCATATTTTATCACCCCCAGCCATAATTGATCAGCCCCCTGCCTCAGATCACAAAATAAAAAATCCACTTACCTCTCCTGCTCCGGACACGGCCGCTCTCTCTTCTTATTCCTGCCATCGGCTGTGCTGTGACCTGACACGCACAGTGTGAGGTCACAGAGCGCCCTCACGCTGTGCACAGCCACAGCACAGCCCACAGCAGAGGACCAGGAAGCAGTGAGTACAGAGCCTTCACCGCTTCCAGGCCATAATGGAAGCGCTCATTTGTATTTGCCCCATAAAACGCAGTGACGTTTTCCCCGCACTTTGGGGAAAAAAGTTGTCCTATGGGGTGAAAAATACAATAATCTAAAATATTGTCAATCGAAGTATGATTATCGATTGTTGTTTTTTTTTTTTTTCTGGTGATAACTTTTTTTTTTCTGTCAAATTGTAGTTTTTAGTGACAATATTTTGGAGTACATATAAATTTTATTACTTTTTAGGCATGTGGTAATGGGGAAAAAAGCTATTCTTCTATAGGCTGTAGGAAGGTACAAGGGGTCGTCATTGATGGTAGGTATGTGTCACCGAGGTTCCTGGCCTCGGTGAATTAAAGGGTTTCTGTCATGAGAAATAACGTTATGTAGCTGACTGACATGAGCGATGTGCGAATGTCAGCAGTACATAACAGTATGCTTTATAATTCCCTGCCTGCCGCCATTCTCTTAAAATAAAAACTTTTAAAATATGCTAATGAGCCTCTAAGTGCTATTAGGGCGTTGCTTCAGCACCTAGAGGCTCGGTCTACGCACACCCTTTGGCATGCCCAGGTCCAGTTGATTGACTTTCGAGTTCTCCTCATCGTCCTGTAAATCCTGCGCCGTCCCGTTTAGTATTCGGCACAGGCGCAGTGAGTGAAGGATGCGCTCCTGCTGCCGGCTTCCTCACTGCGCCTGTGCCGAAGGAAGGAAGCCGGCAGCAGGATTTACAGGAGAACTCGAAAGACAATCAACGGGACCTGGGCGTGCCAAAGGGTGCATAGACCGAGCCTCTAGGTGCTGAAGCAACGCCCCAATAGCACCTAGAGGCTCATTAGCAAATTTTAAAAGTCCTTATTTTAAGAGAACGGCGGCAGGCAGGGAGTTACAAAGCATACTGTTATGTACTGCTGACATTAGCACATCGCTAATGTCCGTCAGATGCATAACGTTATTTCTCATGACAGAAACCCTTTAAGAGCAGGTATTTTCATGTGTCAGCAGCAGCTAATGCTGATTGACACTTTTGCTATTTAGTATGGCTGTAAATAGCTGATCCGGGATGGCTCTTATTGGGAGTAGTCAAAGTGCTGGGTGGGTGACTATTCCCCACGTTCCAGGCCGGGTTTTGACAGCACCTGGCTATCCTTAAAAAGGCAGCTAAGCTCAGCAGCAGAGAACGCCCTGTGTGTTGTGATCTGAGCGCTGGGCTGAAAAGCTGAGACCTGTGTGTTGGGAGAGCAGGCCACCTAAACCCTGCATTTAGACTGCTGGAGGCAGAACCGCCGACAAGGTGACGTTTTTTGTTATGCATGAACTTTCTACTCGGTGTGAACAAACACCAACCTTGCAAAGAGTGTTTTTTGTTTGACCTTATGTGTGAATAAACACGGACATTTGAATTACGAACTTGTACTTTGCCTCTGTACTGCACCCGTTTATCCCAACTACCAGAGCGAATCGCTACAAGGCATGCCAGGTCCTGGGGGACCTTTTTTAGGCCCCCAGCTGCTATGGCAACGCAATGGTGCTCCACAGAGGGGCCGATGGTAACAGGGAGCCTCTGTGTAACTGCCTAGATGCCACGGTCGCTACTGACCGCAGTGTGTAGGGGGTTAAGCAGTCGGCATTGACGTTATCTCCTATCCAGCTACAGTTACGGAATGCCGTATCGCCACAGCCTGTGCAGGGTTCTCTTCAGTCCCTCCTGCTTGTGCCAGGAGCTGAAAAGACTACACAGCCTGCACGGATATAGTGCTCTGGATGAAAATAAAATGATAAAGGTTTTGGCATCTAGAAGACAGATACAAATGTACTACATGTTCTGTAGCTCTCTTAATGCTACGTTGGGATGTTAAGATTTCATACCTGATGTCATTTGGTTATACAATTATATGTCTTTATTCTCATTTACTCACTATGTTCTCTTTCCGTCATTGGCAGGCACTGGAAAACTGGGATTTTCATTTGTAAGGATTACAGCGCTGCTAATCGCCGGCAATCGACTATGGGTGGGAACTGGAAATGGAGTGGTCATCTCAATACCTCTCACAGAAAGTAGGTCCTGATAAGAAGCATGTCTTAGGGGGTCAATGCTAAATATGATGATTGCCTATCGATAAGGACATTGGAACTCAGATACAAGAAAGTACAGAATAGTGGAGAACGGTCTATAACAACCTGTAGTGTGAATGGCTGGTACATGCAACACTGTCCTGTATTCAGAAATGAGCCCAATTATGTAGAAGTCATTTCCTAGAAAGATAGAACTAGAAATTGCATCCCATCCCATCCCCGGGGGATATTTGACACAGTACCCATATAGAAATACCAACCACAGTGCCCAGAGCAGCTCTCTGTGCTCCTAAGTAGGAGAACCCCATGATGATGTCCATATGCCCTTAATTTTGAGGTCCATTGACAGACTACAGGCTGCAATAACAGCAGCCAGTATTTTGCAGATACAGTATATAGGGCAATAATAGTGAATTTGAACACCTTAAAGGGGATGTCTCACTTCAGCAAATTGCATTTATCATGTGGAGAAAGTTAATACAAGGCACTTACTAATGTATTGTGATTGTCTATATTGCCTCCTTTGCTTCCTGGATTGATTTTTCCATAACCTAAAACAGCTTGTTTCCATGGTTACGACCACCCTGCAATCCAACACCAGTGGTTGTGCTTATACACTCTAGGAAAAAGCACTTGCCTGTGTGTGCTCTTTCAGTCCGGGCCGGTGCTTTTTCCTATAGTGTGCAAGCAGGACCACCACTGACTGTGTATAATGTGATGGAAAAATCAATCCAGCCAGCAATATGGGGGAGGCAATATGGACAATCACAATACATTAGTAAGTGCCTTGTATTAACTTCCTCTACATAATAAATGCTATTTGCTGAAGTGAGACAACCCCTTTAAAAAGCCCTGTGTCTATCTATACGTTAGAGATACAGTTTAGGCCTCATGCACAAGACTGAATGTGTTTGGCAGTCCGCAAATTGCGGATGTGCAAAAAAAAAAAAAAAAATGATGACGTCTGTATGGCATCTGTTTTTTTTTTTTGCGGATGCATTGTAATAATGCCTATCTTTGTCCGCAAACTAGAAAAAAATAGGACATGCACTATTTATTTTTTGCGGGGCTACGGAACGGACATACTGATGCGGACATTTTTTGCGGACCCATTGAAATAAATGGGTCCGCATCCTATCCGCAAAAAAAACTGAACGTACAAGGAAACGGTCGTGTGCATGAGGCCTAAGATGGAGATAACGAATACAATATATAAATGGCGTAAAAGAAAATATTAAAATAATTATATATAATATCACAATAATAAAGATGGACTATGGATAGTAAGAGTTTCATCCCGTGGTAGTCTAGTCCTATTGTATATGTCGTTTTACTCCACCTGATGTGTTGAATCCCCCAATATACAGGTTTCCCACCTCAAATCCTGCCAGTAATTTATTCTTTGTGTTCTTCATGCTTTATCCCTTTCCTACCTCCCTCCTGCTCCCTCTTCTCCTTTTGGCTTATGAATACTCCCAACCCTTCCACCTCCGCTAGCGGTAGTCCTACACCGGGGCCAGCTGCTGGGGCTGAGGGGTAAGTGCAGGACCTGACTCTATGTCACCTCATCCCATCTTTCCAACATGTCCTGTCTCCATCCTCATTTTACATCGCTCTGTGGTATTCACAAAGCGGCAGAACTTTTCAAGTGGTGCCCTAGATGTGCAGTAATATGAAAACTGGAGACACCTATGGGAGCTGCCATGGTGGCCGTATTGGTAGTAACTAGCATTTTCCACCTACCCAGGTGCCATTTGGTCATCTTATATAGCTTTTTGCTCATCCTATGACCAGGGAGTGTCTGCACCCCTTATACTCTGGCGTGAGATTCTAGCCTAGTGGACAATGTCCTATAGGGGGTCACCTTTTGTATGTGTTCCACATGCATCCCCACTTGAGTTGGACCGTTCAGCTTTCTTCGTGAATACCAATTCCAATTTAAGTTGTCCACATCATATGGACATCATTCAGAGCAGAGACCAGGGTATGTTGTAGGTTTGGCGACTACAAAAAAAAATATTTTGGTAGGACTGGTTTCATAATTGTGGTGTCCTAAATTGGGAAGAAACAAAGTTATAGGGATCATTGATCCCCACAGAAGCGGGTAACGGATGTTGATGAGAGTTCCTACAGTCCCACTGTAGCCAAAACTTGTGGCCAAACAACCCTAACACCTTCTAAAGCTCTCACTGTGAACATTACTAAAGATAATAAGCAAATGCAAGTATTAGGCTAGTATTACACCAACAGATAAGGCAGACGATTGTTAGGGAAGAAAGCGTTCCTTCCCGGCAATCGCCTGCTCGTCAGTGGAGGAGACCGCTGCTATTACGTGCAGAGATTTCCTCCAGAATATGGGGAGGAGTGATCGCAGTGCCATCGTTCGTCCCTATACAGAATCGTTACTTGCCGACAGCAGATCGTGATTACACACCACGATCTGCTGCCGGCAGACAGTGATTATTTTTAAACCTGCTGAAAGACTGTCTGACTGTCTGATGAACGAGCATTTTGGGTAATCGGCGGCACTATTACACGGGCGATTCATCTACCAAGTGTGTTCCTATGGACGCTCATCGATGATCTGCCCGAAAATCGCCCGGTGTAATACAGCCTTTAGCTATTCAGTGTATTCAGATGTGCTGCCTTTTGTATTCACACAAACCACAATAAAAAAAAGCCATAAAAAGGTCCATCAACAGCAGCTTGTGGATGGTCTCCATGACAAAAATATTTTTTTAACTTGCACAAAGTAAAAAAAAAAAACGATGGAAAAAAGGCAAAAACAGCAAAAAGGTAATGAAAATATATTACAAAGATTCCACGTTTTACATTGGCTGACTATATAGCCAATATGTCTGATGTTCTGTTACTTGGGGAATGTGGAAGGTGTCCGCACACAGCGGCAACGGCGGTCTGACACGGAGGAGATGCTTAAAGCCTCGCACTATATTAGTCAACAGGGAGTGTCTCCTGATGATGAATATGGAGCACACTGAGTGCCTGACATCTGTATGGAGTGCTCAAGATAGGTCATCAGTATCAGATCAGTGGGGGTCTTACAACCTGCAAACCCACCTATCAGATGTTTTGGGCCAGCGCCGGGAGCTGTACTGTGGACAGAAGGCTCCGTCCACAGTGTGGCGCCAACATACGGCAGCTTAGGCCCCATTCAAGTGAACGTTCACTGAGCTGCAGTACCCGGCACAGCGGATGGAGCCTATATCGATATCTAAGTATCAGAAAACGGCTTTAAAGTCGCATTTTATTATTTTGCGCAAGGAATCCAAGAAGTCAGAGCCCTTATTTTGTGACTTTTTGAAGCCAGAATTCTTAAGTTTAGGTCGTGATCAATTCCCCCCAGTATGGGGTAACATCATGCACGCCACCTGAAGCATCTGGACTGGGTGAGACTGATACCTCAGCATCCCCTTTTTATGACACCTAATTTTGGGCCAGTTACATTCCATGTCTTTCTTAGGGCTCATGTGTGCCCCGTGCCCGTACTGCTGACCGCAAACAATGGGTCCGCAGTATACGGGCACCGGCTGCATGCACTCCGTATTGAATGGGTCCGCAATCATTGACTTGAACGGGTCTACAATCTGCAAGATACGGAGCGGTGCGGAGCAGAGGCACGGATTGGAAGCACTTCCGTGGGATTTCGGTCCGTGCCCCGGCACCACAGAAAATAGGACGTTTTATTTTTTTGCTGTGCGGAACGTATCTTGAGGATCTAGTGAATGGGTCCGCGTCCACAAATGGCGTGCTGGTATCCGTGCATTGGAAGTAAAATTAAAAAAAGTAAGGCACCCCTGCGCTGCTCTTTATAGGTATCTGTAGCGGGTGAGGGGAAATACCTGGTCTCTTCTCTGTATGTGTTACACATCTTCTTAAAGGGTTCATACAATATACTGGAACAGTGGTGATCCATAGGCCATAATCGTATTCTCTGAGCCCTGTCCCGACTCGGCGTCTGTGAAGAGAGATGGGATGGTCAAGTGGGTAGCTGGTTATACGGGCAGTTACCATTCACATGATCCAACATGGCAATTTTTTTGCCAGCAGATGTAGTTGTCTGTTAGTCTTCTATATCTTGGACCACAAAAACATCAGGATAACACTTCCTGGAAGTGATATAAAGGATGGTTTACGGAGAGATACTCGAGCGTAGACTGATGAGACCAAGGCCTTCATATTTGGGTTGTGTTCACCTCTACAGGGGCAGTTGCTCTTGCCCATCTAAAGGCCACTTCATGTCATTGAATCTCTCGATCTGTTTTTAGCCAACAAGACGTCTCCTACATCCTCCGGAGAAGTAGCCCGGGCCGGTGGAGGAGTAATCCACGTGTACAGCGATGAGAACAGTGAAAAGTCTGCGGGCAGCTTCATACCATACTGCTCCATGGCTCAGGCCCAGCTCTGCTTCCACGGTCACCGCGATGCTGTCAAGTTCTTTGTGTCTGTGCCAGGTAACTACCACAAAATTAAGTAGAAATCTAAATATCTGCAGCTTTATATCAATGGGAATCCCCATACACACAGTGATATAAAATGTCTGAATAATACCGCTATGCAACTCATTTTAAGATCCAGGCCATCTGAGGTGCCCCTTTCAGCAGTGGCTGGTGTGCCCACACAGGTTGCACGTCTCTAAGGCCTTACGCACACGACCATATCCATTTTGCAGTCCACAAAATAAGGACACCGGGCAGGCGTTTTTACATCATGTCCATAGCCTGACCATTATGTACATTCCCAGGTAACGTCCTGGCCACACTTAATGGCAGTGTACTGGACAGTCCCTCCGAGAACCCAGGCACCCCATCCGCAGAGACGGAAGAACAAAAACTGAAGAATGTGCTGGTGCTGAGCGGAGGGGAGGGATACATTGATTTCCGTATTGGTAAGTTCACCATAACCTCCGTAATGGATTCAACCTGTGGCCCTTATCCGCTGGGTGACTACAACTCCCAGCACGTCCTGACAGCTTGCATCTGCCCTAGCAGGCTGAGAAAAATGGATTTGCAAAAGCTAGGGGAGGAGGATAATCTAAATCAGAGGTCTCCATACAGTGGCTCTCCAGCTGGTGTGAAACTACAACCCTCAGCATTCTTGAAAGAGTAGTTTTGCAGCAGCTTGAGAGTCACAGGTTGGAGAACACTGATCTAAATTTTTTGGGGGAGGGTCATAGACGTAAACTAGTGCTTAGCTAATTATTACCTTCCTACACTCAAAGGGGTCTTCTGGGAGTTTGATACTGATCTCCTAACCATAACTGATTGGTGGGGGTCTGACTCCCCTGCTGATGAGCTGTTTGAAGAGGCTGCAGCCAGTGATGTCATGTTTATTGGTCACATGACCTAGGCGCAGCTCAATACCAAGCACAGCCGCTATACAATGAACACTGCTCTGTGCTTAGTATGCTTTGAAGAGGTAGTGGCGCTCATCGGAGTGCCGCGGCCCCTTCAGACAGCTGATCAGTGGCAGTGCAGGCGTCAGAACCCCACCAATTAGATATAGACAGCCGATCTTGAGTATAGGTCATATTATCCTCCATTATTTTTGTGGAGGGAGATAAGTGGCCACCACACACCCGTGGTACCACTTACCGTATTTCTCGGGAAGCAAAGGATCGGATGAGTAAAAATACAAACTACTGATAGATCAAAGGATTGATGAGCCATTTTATATTTTTCAGGGGATGGAGAAGATGATGAGACAGAAGAACACTCTGGAGATGGAGGCAATCAGACCAAACCAGTACTCTCTAAGGCAGAGCGAAGCCATATTATCGTGTGGCAGGTCTCCTATGTCCCTGAATAAATGCACCCTTAGCCTTCGCCCCCAGAATGCCAAGACGCCTCCTGCTTCCCTGCACCCGCTGGAAATACCAAACTGGAACTCTGACCCAACTCTGCGCAATTTCTCGGCCCCTGTTTTGCTGGTCTTCTCATTCTGTTCTATTCATCCTCTGATGTGACCGACAGAAAACTTTTCCTCCCGCTACAAATTCTCATGTTTCTTGTACCAGGGCCCAAGAATGATAAAACTGGGTGACTAAATATCATCTCTGCCAGGCTGGCATCATGGTCCTAACATCCAGTCTGTCGCTGGAATTGCTTGGCGGGCTCCACTAGGGATTGCGCTCGATTGAATTGAAGATCGTTATCGACCCAGCATGCGCAGGTTCACGTATGGCCAGGACTGGACCTGAGTATCCATTTTTATGCCAAATCCTCATATAATGTCCATTACTGATATTCAATAGATTTAAATGAGTTTATTAGCATCTTCTTCCCCGCCCCTTATGCAAAAGCTCAACACATCAGTTTTGCGTCGTCAGTAGAAAATTTCAACAAAAAAAAATCGATTTCCATCGACAGTAAAAAAAAAAAAGATCAGACTGGACGAAAAACGCCAAAAAGAGTCTTGATAAATTGAGGCAACTTCCCAAAGTCATTTGGCCTTTTGTACGCAAGCGTAAAGAAAAAAAAGTGGCCTTGTCGCTCGCAGGAACCAATCCGCTTTCGTTTTCAAAACTGCACTGAAAAAAAACCCCATGAAAACGTGGGCTCCAATTGGTTGCCTATGAGCAGCGCGCTTACTTGCTCCACCATCGGGGTAGAAGTTCAATGCCTATCCTCCATAGCGTTTCAATGAGACTCTAGTGCATATAGAAATATATATATATTTTTTTTTTATAAAACGGGTTGTATGAAATGACAAAACATGGCTGTTTTTTTTTACGGAAGCAGTGCCGCTCCTTCACTTGTCCAGGGCTGAGACACAATACCCAACGCCGCCTGTAGACAAGAGTGGAGCTGTTTCAAGAACAAACCAGCCTTTTCTAATCTCATACAATCCCCTTTATGTAAAAACGGAGATTATAGCTATAATTTAGTCTAAAGAGCAGGTCCCACCAAGGGGTAGACCTGAACAGCAATCCCCCTTCAAGACCTAAAAGCTTAAAGGGGTTATCCCATGATGTAAAAAAAAACGAATATCTGATATTATATCTTACTAACAAACTTAGAACCAGCCCTGTGCCTCACATGGATCCAGAGATCTCCCCATTCATTGCTCTGTTATATTAAGGGTGCATTCACACGACTCTTACCCTGGGTTCACACCTGAGCGTTCTGAAAGGAGCGCTCTGGATGCGCGATTGTACCGGCGTTTACAATCGCGCATACAGAGACAAGCGAACGCCCATTGTCGCGCGTTCCCGAAAGTCTATGTACGGGAACGCGCGACAAGACGCCCCAAAGAAGCTCATGTACTTCTTGGGGCGTCGGGCGTTTTACAGCGCGATCGTACGCGCTGTAAAATGCCCAGGTGAGAACCATTCCCATAGGGAATCATTGGTTTCTCCTTGTTGAGCGTTTTACAGCGCGTAGGAACGCGCTGTAAAACGCTCAGGTGTGAACCCAGGGTTAGTGTTTTGCGGTCCGCAAAACATGGATACCAGCCGTGTGCATTCCACATTTTGTGGACCGCACATGGCCGGTGCTATATAGAGAATGCCTATTCTACAAGAATAGCACATGCTCCATATCTTTTGCGTGGGCCGCAGAACGGAACGACAGCTGCGGACAGCACACAGTGTGCTGCCCGCATCTTTTGCGGCCCCATTGAAATGAATGGGTCCGCACCCGTTCCGCAAAATTGCGGAACGGACGTGGATCCATTTATACGGTCGTGTGAATGCACCCTTTTTTCAAGCTGGCATCTTAGGGTCCATTCACACATCCGCAAAACACGGACACTGGCAATGTGCGTTCCGCATTTTGCGAACCGCACATTGCCGGCACTAATAGAATATGCCTATTCTTGTCCGCAATTGCGGACAAGAATAGGGCATGTTCTATTTTTTTTCGGGAACGGAAATGCGGACTCAGAAGTGTGCGGGTGCGCATTTCCAGCTCAGGGCCGCACATCGTGCGGCCCCATAGAAATGAATGGGTCCGCAAAATGCGGAACCGAATTGCGGATGTGTGAATGGACCCTTAGGGGCATATCCTTTCTGCTGCAGCTGGTGGCAGTTGAAGTCTCAGTGAGCTGAGCAACAGCAGGTGGCACTATACAGATAGATGTCAGAGAATAACGGTGGCCTATACTAAATTTTTGAAGTACATGCAATCACTAAAGTATTCAGATCCAGGTGCTGGTTTGGAAAATGTAGAATTTTTTCATGGGACAACCCCTTTAAAGATTACCACGCAGCCTATAGTTGCGATGTTTCAGGAGGAAGCCTTGCTTTTGTAATCTCATACCACCCCTTTCAAACATGTCTGCTTTGTTACAGAAGCAGTGCCACTCCTTTACTTGAACCGAGCTGACATGCAATACCCCTCACACCCTATAGACAGGAGTGGCGCTGTTTCTGGGACAAACCATAATTTTTCTAGGGATCTCATACAACCCTTGTCCAAAGAGAAGAACCTGCCGCGGGCCTCCTGGTGGAGTAGACCTTAAGCTGAATCGCCATCCATCCCCCAAGCACTTAAAGGGCATCACAGATTTGGAAGTTGTAAGGAAGAAGAGTTGCTACCAGTCTCCATATTGGGACAAAAGGTGCAAAAACAGCACCAGGAGGTGGGCCTTATATTAACGTCACTATGGTGCCTCATCCATTGACCCACCAGCCTTCTTATGCACTCAACTTTACAAAAGGCAAATGTGAAAACACCAAGACATTTTGGCAAATAGACTCACTCAGCATAAATCATGAGGGCATTGAGGCCTGGGAAGAACCTACCCCATACATATCTTATATTTCAATGACAATAGTGCCGGGACTGAACAAATTAAGCTAAAGACGCTACTTCCCTGCATGTGATCCTGTAGCTCCCGCTCTGCCAGAGTGCCTCCAATACTCTTTGTTGCAGGATTTTCTGGGAGTTCAGGGGTTAACAACAAGAAAAAGCACATTACTAATCAGCCAGCAAAAAGTATATACAGTGCTCGGCTCTAACAGCACGTTCTACCTACGGCGAATGACATATGTAAAGAAAGTGTCACAAGGGGTGCTCTAACGTGTCCGCTCCCAAAAGGCTTGTAAACTCTGCAGTGTGTCCTGTCCGTCTCCTGGTCTTATCGGTGGCATTATGTAAAGACAGCTGTATGAATAACGCTTCTGCTTCCTCTCTCTCCCCCTTGTGACATGAACATAATGTAATTGTTATGTATGTAATAAATGTATTACAAAATGAATGCAGGACGCTGGTGTTGTGTCATTGGTCAGGACCTATTCTGCCACCGAAGTACATGAGAAGTCTAAATGGCAGTCCCTTTTACAAGCAAAGGAAGATGGTGAACTTGGTATAATCATTTACTAGCAACACCAGTTGCCTGTAGAATTCCAGTGAGGGAGCTGCAATTGATATGCTTTTAGGTAATTTATTGAATGTACCTTGAGACATGGTGATAGAGGTTGCAGGAAAAGACTGCAGGACACAGAAAGTGAGCTCACTGGAGGAGGAGTTACAGGATGAATGGCATAATGAATTACAACTATAGCTAACTTCATAAAGGAACTATAACAATGGCCACTAGATGGTAGCAAAGTATACTTACACTGTATATAAATTCTAGATGAGAAACATTAGCTGGCACAGCACAGGACCCTGTTTTACAAACAGAGGTCACAGGCGTCTATCTAATGTGTGTGATAACCTATGGGCATTTAATCCCATCCGAATTTGTGAGATTTGGCAGCAAATATATATATATATATATATATCAGGTTATGGCACTGACCTGCAGTAACTGACAAGAGTTTCTGGAAAAATGCTGACACTTTGGGGGTCGTTTTTTTTTTTTTAAGACTGGTGTTTTAGACAGTAGTCTTAATAAGCCCCTGAGCTGGATCCATCAGTTATGTAGAGGCGGTGGATTGTAGATAACTTTGGCATATCAGGTGCTGGTCTAAAAGACATCTTCCTAGCTGGATTACATTTAGACCATTTTCTACACCTAAAACAGGCGCAGAAAATGATGAATTAGATGGACCTGCCGGGTCGTCCCCTTTCCCACCACGCCCACTTTTTTAGACCGGCCGTGAACAGGGAAAAGTTGCAGATTGCGGCGCAAATAACCTTTGAGCCACGATCTGTGCTAGAAATACCCCCTTTGTCTTAATACTGAAGAATCCCTTCAGAGGGCTTCCCCAGGATTTAGATATTGATGGCTTATCCTCGGGATAGGTCATCAATATGAGATCAGCAGGGGTCCGACTGCCGGGACCCCCGCCAACCAGCTGTATGAAATGGCTGATGAGCGCTTAGACCTCTTCCTAGGCCAGTGACGTCATGTTCATCGGTCACACGGTGTAAGTGCAGCTCATTCCAATTCAAGTGAAGTGAATGGGGCAGAGCAGCAATACCTAGCTGGGGCGCTACTAGCGGGTTCAAAAAAGAAACACACACAAGTTTCTGAATTGTATTTTATTACAAAAAGGGACATAGGCGATAGAAAAAAAATTTCATTCCCATCCTGTAAACAGATTATCCACCTGCCCTCACCCACCCATAAGCCTTCCACAGCTGGATAGTCACGACAAACGTAAACTTCAGACTTTGGTTTTGTAAAAGAACCTATTTAATGGACGCCAAAAATAGGCTCAGGCTGATTTCACATACGAAGGCTGCAGGGAACGGATCTGGAAATATGGATAAAGCCTTCAGATAAGAGTCTCATCTTTGGAACCCATTTACAGCTCGTAGGGTAGGGCTACACTTTTTGTAATGATCGTCATGCGACATGCTGCAACTGTAACACGGCAGTCGCACTGAAATCCAACTTGGAAGGATTTTTGCGACTGTCATTTCGCATGTCACAGTGCGACACCATAGACAATCATTACAATACATGTTGTGCGACACAAGTCATTGTGTAGCCCTAGCCTCACCCCAACCATGCTGGACATGGATGCACCTGGTCATAAAGACCGCAATAACAGTACATCCGTGGGCATCCATGGTACATCCACATAGAACTGATATGCTGCAGACTTGCCATTGCAAATTTTTGTGCAGTAAATCCACAGCATATTAAAGGGGTTTTCCAAGACTTTTTCCACTGATGACCTATACTGTAAGCAGGTCATCAGTATCTGCCTACAGAGGATAGCGCAGAAATCTGCTGGATAGCTGCAGGCAGCTCATGGTGCAACTGCCTGGTAACCTAGATGCATTCTACTTAAAGGGGTTGTTCACCACCAGGGACCCTTTTAACAGACCCATTCCCCCAGCATGGACCCACATTGGTAACCATACCTAAGCGACCCCAGCCGGTGGGTTCCTGGCTCCGCAGGTCCTGGGTCTCTCCCAGGTGACGGTCACTGCTGCTGCCAGTCATTAGCTGCAGTGGTCACAAGATTCACGTCAAAACAGATGTGGATACAAGGAGACCTTGGACCTGCAGAGCCGATGGGGCAGAGATGGAGCCGAAACCAAAGCAGCAGGGATCAGATAATTATTACCATTCTTGGTGGGTTTGTAGAAAAGGTCCCCGGGTGAAAAAAACACTTTAAAGGCTTTAGGAACTGCCAGCTTTAAAGGGTTCGAAAAACTGCTTTCTTTAAAACAACAAAACCACACACACACAACTGTCCGCATGTTTAGCCTCATGAAGACGTGCTGCAGATGCAACCCATAGACAGGTGGGGCATTTTTTTTCTTTAAGAAAGTAGCCATTTTTTCTGTACAACTACTTAGGCCGAATGCACCAGTGTATTACTGTATTGCGGCGGCAGCAGGGAGCGCACGGCGTCATAGCAACCACGGAAGGCATGCGCTCCTGCTCTCAGCAGGAATCCAGCCCGTGGTTCCACGGATCGCTCACAGCCGTGTGCATTCGGCCTTAAAGGGATGCAAAACTTTTACGGGAGTGGCAGGTTTCAAAAGGGCCGATGCGCAGGCAGAATTTGACATTTTGCCCAGGATGACACTGACATACAGCCTTGCTGTTGGCTTATAAATGATGGTGACAACCCATGGATCTGGGGCTCTCAGCTTACCCTGACTGCGGCGAGCAGCAAGATAATATGGAGGTTCTACAAAACTAATACATTCAAGCGTTACCCTAAGAGTGAAGAGGAGGATTTAAAAATATAAAATCAAGACAATGGTAGTGATCAGGCCTGTGCGGCCGTTACTGCAGTCAGTCTGGCTGGGAGGACAGCGACATTCAAGTAGGGGATGAGATATAATCCCGCTGTAAACATCATTAGGGAGTAAGCCAAAAAAATAAAATCGACCCCCAGACATATTACCTAGGTGTCCATTCAGTGCAAAGACATGTGGCCGCAGCAGCAGTGCCCATCTGGGCAACTGCTCTCTTTTTGCCGTGACTAACAGCACCAGCCTATTTCTACCTGGTAACCACCTAGAAAACTGGCGCACACACAGTATGTCCTCGGGGTCATTACCTATGGCAGAAAGCGTAGTGCGCACACGCTGGGCACAGGCGGTGTGGATGCTAAAGACGTGGGACAAGGATGGGGCTGTCAATTAGGGCATATGGGGGGGGGGCCGGATAGGGAGACCTGGAGGACTTAACTTATCCCATATCGCTAGATATTTGAAGGGTTAAAAGACACCTCCAGCCTCATGGAGGGAAATGGGCAGTGGGGCGTATCTAGATGTATAGGACCCTTTAATGCATCTTAAAAGAAAACGAATATAGCAGCTAACTTCTTGTGTGAAGTTGTACTGCTGCCTACCACCACCCCTTCCACGTGATGAACGTGGCTGCTCACCCGTGCTGCTTTACACAAGAACGGCTTATGCCTCATGACTGGGGGCCCATCATTTGGTGGTAACATTCAGACTCCTCTCACGATTCTAATGAACTGAACTTATGGAACCACAGGGATATAGGACGCCTTAAAAAAAAAATAACATCTAGTCAGCAGGATCAACCCCATCAAACCAGACATACAGCCCAATAGGGTTGATGTTGCTAATTAAACAGATACCTCTTGTTAAAGTCTTCTGTCCTCCTGAACTATCAATTGGCAAATGCACCATACACTGGTCGGCTTATTCCAACGCCGAGACCCTAGCTGCACATGCTTTAAGAGTCAATGGCGCGTGCGCAGTATTACAGGGCCAGGAAAGATAGGGGTTGCCTGGCATGAAGATTGGGGAGTAGCGGAGGGGCTGAGGCGTGTGGAGGGGGCAGGACACACCCCTTGGTGCACTAAACCCTCCTCATAAACGTAGACATGGATTTTAAAGAAAGGTATTATTTTAATCAGCAGGATCAACACTACCAGGCAGCAGGTTTGATCTGATCCTGCTGACTCATGCTCTGTTCACTTCAGCAGAACCTCAGGGAGTCCGAGTGCTACAGCCAAAATACTACAGAGGTGCAATATGGCCGCCTGAGTGAGGCCTTATGCCCACGGCCCTATTTCATATTTTCCCCAAGAGAGTGACGGCGCACTTAAGATTGACCAAGACTCAATACCAATCAGGGGACACATAAGATATAAGTGCTTTGTGGACGGAACTCAGAATAAATGCCCCGGGGTAAACGTTGCCTAATCTGATACCCCTTACATTCATGTTTTCCCCCCTTAAGACCCTATCACACTAGAAGATAATCGTGAAGATTCATAGTAACGCTCGTTAGCAATGATCTGGCAGTGTAATACTGCCGATGATTACCAGATGAACGAGCAAACATTCTTTCATGGGGTAAAATGTAATCTTTAGAAGGTTTAAAAATCCTTGGTTGTTGGCGGCAGATCGTGCTGTATAATTACCATCTGCTGCCGGCAAACAATGATTCAGGATGAGGATGAGCGATGGCATTAGCGATCCCTCTTCCCCATACTAAGGAGGAGATTGCTGCATGTAATAGCAGCGGTCTCCCCCGCTAGCGTGCAGGCGATTGCCGGGAAGGAACGCTTCACGTGTAACGGAACCCTTAGATTTGATCCTAACAGAAAAAGCCCTTGGTAATATGAAACAGCTCCGCACTCAGTTTACTCGTAGATCCAGCTCTCGGCGTGGTCCTGCCAGCAGACAATCTCGTCGGGTCTGAACCAGAGAGAAATCTCGCGCTGCGCGCTCTCTCTGGAGTCGCTGCCATGGATCACGTTCCTGGAAGAGAAAATTTAAACCAAGTAATGCAGCGGAGTCCAGCGGCCACTCCTATGGGGCTGACAACAGGGGGAGGAATGGGCACTGTGCCATTTAGTAGCATATGGAAATGTATGTCTGATCCCCAATCGCTGAGACGCATGCACTGCCACCACCCCACTCGTAACTAGTAAAGCGCTCGGCACGGATGATGCCACCTCGGCAGATTTAGCTAAGGCTACGTGACATAAGACTGGAGTGTCACGCTGCTACACTACAACCAGACCAACCGAAGAGATATGATCCAAATAACGTACATGACATCTATGTGACATGATAAAAACGATGCAGATGAGTGCTATGAACTATAATCCCCCCAAAATCTAGGGTAGCATGTACTATATATATATTATACACCCATCAGCTTCATGTTAGTTCTCTCGAGATCAAAAGAGGTGTAACCTAAATTTTATAAGGTTGCCAAATGCTATATACAACATATATGATGACCAAGTAACAATCTAAACATGTCGCATAATCCCATAGGTTGGGGTATACAATCATTACTTCTATATAATCCGGCTCAAACACCGAACCAAAGCATTGCTCTAGGGCAGGGATGCTCAACCTGCGGCCCTCCAGCTGTTGTAAAACTACAGCTCCCACCATGCCCTGCTGTAGCCTGTTCGAGCATGCTGGGGGTTGTAGTTTTGCAACAGCTGGAGAGCCACAGGTTGAGCATGCCTGGCTCTAGGGTATAAGGCAAATCAAAATATCAAAAACACAGAGGCAAGACCAAGTAACTTACTAACCCAGGACTGGGGAGGAACAAGAGTACCCCGACATACGTTTCAAAGGGGGCATTGCCTCTATGGGTATACCCCAACCACTTTTTGCTGCCTATGGGATTATGCAACCATGTTTAGATTGTTACTTGGTCATCATATATGTTGTATATAGCATTTGGCAACCTTATAAAATTTAGGTTACACCTCTTTTGATCTCGAGAGAACTAACATGAAGCTGATGGGTGTAATATATATATAGTACATGCTACCCTAGCTCTGAAAAGAACTGATTGTCCCACAAAAAATGAGCCCTCACAGAGCCCTGTACACATAGCTACAAAAAAAAAAAAGTTATAGGGGGTCAGAATATGGTTATGAAAAAAACAAACAAAAAAACAAACAAAAAACATTTTTTTCCATAATGGTTTTAATTTATTTTTTCAGTATTAAACCGCAAGAAAAATGTGGTATCGTTGAAACCGTACTGACCTGGAGAATGAAGATAACAGGTCCATTTTACCGCATAGTGTAGTGTAAAAAATAAAAAAAAACCTTTATAGTAATTGTGATTTTTCCCAATTCTACCCCATTTGGAATTTTTCCCCGCTCCCTACTACATGGTATGCAACTGTGAAATGGTGCCATTAGAAAGTACAACTTGTCCCGCATAAAATAAGCCCTCATTAGGCTATATGAATGGAGAAAAAAAAAAAGTTAGGAGTATGGGAAGGCGGGGAGTGAAAAACAAACGCAAAAATGGAAAATCCCAGGGTCCTTAAAGGGGTTGTCCAGGTTCAGAGCTGAACCTGGACATACCTCCATTTTCCCCCTGGCAGCCCCCCTGACATGAGCATCGGAGCAGTTCATGCTCCGATGCTCTCCTTTGCCCTGCGCTAAATCGCACAGGGCAAAGGCATTTTCTGAGTTCCGGTGACGTACCGGGGCTCTCTATGGGGCTGACAGGAACCCCGGTGACGTCACCGGCACTGATGGGCGGGATTTGGCTCTGCCCTAGCCAGTAAAACGGCTAGGGCAGAGCTAAAGCCCGCCCCTCAGAGCCGGTGACGTCACCGAACACACTGCTGGGCGGAAGTTACCGCCCGGCAGTGTGTTATTGTAAACACAAGAGCCTGTGCCCTGCGCGATCTAGCGCAGGGCACGGGAGCGCATCGGAGCATGAGATGCTCCGATGCCAGGCTCAGGAGGGCTGCCGGGGTGAAAATAAGGGTATGTCCGGGTTCAGCTCTGAACCCGGACAACCCCTTTAAGGGGTTAAGGCCCCTTTACACTGCTAGTTACAGCAGACGATTGTCAAGAAGGAACCCTTCCTTAAAGGGAGTCTGTCACCACATTTTAGCATGTTAGACCGTTAAAATAGGGTTATGTGATCCACCCAGAACATAAAAACGGTACCTTTGTGGTAGAAAACGGACTTTTCAATTTGCAGAAAACGAAGTTATAAGATTATCTTCTGAGCCCTCTCAAGTGCCCAGGGCGGTCTCTCAATCCTCGGAGCCCCAGGCAGGCACCTCCTAAACGGCTGATAACTCCACCCTCCGTGCGCCTCTGCCCGCCCGTTTACTCCCCTCCCCTGTCCCTTTCCACTGCGGCTGTGCGGTACAAATCGTAGCGGGCGCATGCGCAATGCGATGCCCGCTCCTGGCAGGGCATCGCAATACCTATTGCGCATGCGCCCGCTACGATTTGTACCGCACAGCCGCAGTGGAAAGGGACAGGGGAGGGAGTAAACGGGCGGGCAGAGGCGTACGGAGGGCGGAGTTATCAGCCGTTTAGGAGGTGCCTGCCTGGGGCTCCGAGGATTGAGAGACCGCCCTGGGCACTTGAGAGGGCTCAGAAGATAATCTTATAACTTCGTTTTCTGCAAATTGAAAAGTCCGTTTTCTACCACAAAGGTACCGTTTTTATGTTCTGGCTGGATCACATAACCCTATTTTAACGGTCTAACATGCTAAAATGTGGTGACAGACTCCCTTTAACGGCAATCGCCTGCTCAACAGTGAAGGAGACCTCTGTATTTACATGCAGTGATCTTCTCCACAGTATGGGGAGGAGTGATTTCTAACGCAATCCGTCCTCCCCATACTGGATCATTGTTTGGTACGACCTGCCGCCAGCAAACGACAATTTAGGTGCCTACACAAGCGATCATATTACCCGATGAACCAGTGTTTCGCTCGGTAATCGGCGGCACCTTTACACCACCAGATAATCGCTAACGAGCCTCCCTGATGCTCGGCCAGTGAAAAGGGGCCTTTCGATTGGACACGATTATAGCAAACCGTCGCCGTCCACACTGAGATCATTACTGATTATGGCGACATCTACGGCCACCTGACAAATTCACTAACAGGGGACAGCACATACTGGTAACTCGGACAAGTCCTCTACTTCCAGGTATTTTACCTGCTGACGTCCACACAGAAATCTCCGCGAATGGTGCCCGGCAATGAGTCGGCTGGATTGGTCTCGCCAAGCATCAGGCGGGCAGTCTTCACCACGTCCAGGCCCTGCCAGACCTGTAAACACCAGGTTTGCCCCTTAGATGATAACAAAGAAGGAGGACTGCTTCTAATCACCCGTCACTGCCCGTCCTTACCATGGCCACCACAGGTCCGGAGCCCATATACTTCACCAGGCGATCATAGAACGGACGGTCCCGCAGAGCGACGTAATGATCCTTCAAGAGAGTCTCCGACGCCTGTAAGGAGACAAGATGGACACAGCTTCCCGTAAAGTGAAAACCATACGGCTCGCGTGGGCTCCTGGCCCCGTCTCTTTACTCATGGCTTGTCGGCTGGGGGAAGGGAGGTCTGACCGCAGGGGCGCCCTTCCACTGCATCATTTCTGATAGCGGCACCACTAACCTAATAGCAAATGCTAGACAGCCCAGTGCACTCGTCTGGTGCAATCTGTAGAGAGCCAACCTCTTCCTTCTATGAATCCAATCATCAGGCCATCTAGGGGGAGCCCTTTATCGGCTGCGTTCACACACATGCAGTTTTTTTGGATTGAAAGACAGACGTGGAAAGAGAAGGACCAATACGTCTCCACTGTACGGGTGGTAACCCCTGAAGGCATCTATGGAGTGTATTCAGATGTAGCTGCTGGGGTGAAGTGCTCACCACGCGGTTTTGCCGATTCAATTTCGCAAGTGACGCTCATAACTGCGAAACTGCGTAAATTGGAGGGAAAAATGCAACAGATTTCCCGGCAAGTCTGAATACGCCCATACCCAGTAGTAAAATTAAAGGAAATAATATTGATGACCTATCCTCAGATCGGCGGGGGTCTGACACCTAAGACCCCGACAATCAGCTGTTAGAGGAAGTCGGGCTCTCCGTGAGTGCCGCCGCTTCTTCATAGACCACGTGATGTCACCGTACATCGGTCACATGGCCAAGGCGCATCTCAGCCTCATTGAAGTGCAGTACCAAGCAAGGCCACTATACAATGTACGGCGCTGTGCTTCATGAGAGGGGTGCCAGGTGTCGGACCCCCACTGATCGGAGAGTCATGACCCATCCTGAGGATTGGCGACTTTAAGATTGCAGTGTAGCGCTGTCTGCATCGCAAAGAATAAAAGTGAATGGGGGTCCCTGTTGCGGCCCACAAGTTGCCGTGATCGTGACAAGACGTCCAACAGATTCGAATATCTTAAGACTGACAGGCCGCGGCGATTTGCAGGTCATTCGTTGCGTTGCAGGCAGCGGTACACTGCGATCTTTGACGTGTGTTGCGAGCTCCAGCCCTCCCACAGCTGAACATACAGGTCACGGACGGACGCATACATGGGCGTGACCCACCTGCATTAATTTCATGGCGACCAGCTGGAAGCCCTTCTTCTCGAAACGTCTGATGATCTCGCCAACCAGGCGCCGCTGATAGCCATCGGGCTTTATGGCTAAGAAGGTGCGCTCGTTAATCCCCGTCCAGGCTGCGGAGAAAAAGCAGGAAAGTGAGCGGGACAGGAAAATCCACTGCCAGATGCACCCTATTGTAGAACTGCAAAGGGTTAAGTCCGCTAAGCGTACCCGCTTCATAAATAGCGTGTGGATGAGCAACGCGGCATATCTGCCCTGTGTGCGCGCAGCCTTAGGAGCCGTGACCGACAGGACTCACTTTCAGCCACTGAATGCAAACAAGCAGGTTTCCACTAACTGACAGCAAGCAGAGATTGTGGAAACGGTGACACATTTAAAGAAAATATATCAGAAAGCAGCTGAATTTTTAACTGTTTGTGTGGGCAACGGGCACGATCCGAGCGAGCGCCGCAACTGCCCATAGCAACCAAATTACAGCCGCCCTCTCGCCTGACTGGTTGCTAAGGGCAACTGCTCCGCTTTTGCGCTAATTTACATACGTTGATGGAAGCTGGGGCATTTTCTGCTCAAATCGTGCCCATTTACTGCCAGGGGTATAATGGCATCTCCCATAGTATCATGTGCGCAGCTCTGCTATGAAACTACAACCCCCCTTGCATGCTAGGAGTCGTAGTTCCACAACAGCCGGACAGATACCCACAGCCCTATTCACACAATTCATTAGAGACGGTACCGTCCCTTTGTGGCTTCCACACAACGCACCCCCGGCCCTGGCTACACGAGGGGAGCAGGGCGGCGTGCGGTACCGCAGCCCCCACCACCCACACGGCTCACCGGCGGGGAAAATGTGCGCGAAGACGGTCAGCACCAAGCAGATCATGGCGAGAGCAGGAGAGGGAGGCGGGGCCGCGCACGTCACCAAGGCCGGCACCGGGGGCGCGCACGCAGGAGAGGCGGGACGTCCAGAGAGATAGAGAGAGTGTGCGGCCAACGGTGTAGACCCGGGGCAGACCGCAGCCTCATACCGAGCGGAGCATCCATCTCAGATACACACACACACACATATATATATATATATATATGTTTATCTATCTATCTATCAATCATTTATCTGGCAGGAGCCATAATTTGCAATTTTTTATGCTACAATAGTGGTGTAAAATCTTTAATCCCTTAAAGGGATCGTCTCACTTCAGCAAATGGCATATATCGTGTAGAGAAAGTTAATACAAGGCACTTACTAATGTATAGTGATTGTCCATATTGCTTCCTTTGCCGGCTGGATTCAGTTTTCCTTCACATTATACACTGCTCGTTTCCATGGTTACAGCCACCCTGCAGTCCAGCAGTGGTGGTCGTGCTTGTACGAAAAAGCGCTGGCCTATAGTGTGCAAGCACGACCACTGCTGATGGATTGCAGGGTGGCCGTAACCATGGAAACGAGCAGTGTATAATGTGAAGGAAAACTGAATCCAGCCGGCAAAATAGGAAATATGGACAATCACTATACATTAGGAAGTGCCTTGTATTAACTCTCTGTACATGATAAATGCCACTTACTGATGTGAGACAACTCCTTAGGCCCCTTTCACACGGGCGACTATTCCGCGCGGGTGCAATGCGTGAGTTGAACGCAATTGCACCAGCACTGAAACCGGACCCCTTTCATTTCTATGGGGCTGTGCACATGAGCGGTGATTTTCACGCATCACTTGTGCGTTTCGTGAAAATCGCAGCATGCTCTATATTGTGCGTTTTTCACGTAACGCAGGCCCCATACAAGTGAATGGGGTTGCGTGAAAATCGCAAGCAAGTGCGGATGCGGTGCGATTTTCACACACTGTTGCTAGGAGACGATCGGGATGGAGACCCAATCATTATTTTCCCTTATACCATGGTTATAAGGGAAAATAATAGCATTCTGAATACAGAATGCATAGTACAATAGCGCTGGAGGGGTTAAAAAATAATAATTAATTCACCTTAATCTACTTGATCGCGCAGCCGGCATCTCTTCTGTCTGTCTTCTGTGCTGTGTGCAGGAACAGGACCTGTGGTGACGTCACTGCGGTCATCACATGGTCCGTCACCATGGTAAAAGATCATGTGATGGATCATGTAAAGACCGGAGTGACATCACCACAGGTCCTGTTACTGCACACAGCTAAGATGAAGACAGAAGAGATGTCGGCTGCGCGATCAAGTGGATTAAGGTGAGTTAAATTATATTTTTAATTTTTTTTAACCCCTCCAGCGCTATTGTACTATGCATTCTGTATTCAGAATGCTATTATTTTCCCTTATAACCATGTTATAAGGGAAAATAATACAATCTACAGAACACTGATCCCAAGCCTGAACTTCTGTGAAGAAGTTCGGGTCTGGGAACCAAACATGGAGATTTTTCTCACGCGAGTGCAAAACGCATTACAATGTTTTGCACTCGCGCGGAAAAATCGCGCGTGTTCCCGCAACGCACCCGCACCTTTTCCCGCAACACCCGTGTGAAACCAGCCTTTAAGGCCCGGCCCCAGCATTCCTACCTTGTGCTTATCACCTGCATGTACTGTGATTGTCCATATTGCCTCCTTTGCTGACTTGAATCATTTTTCCATCACATTATACAGTCCTCGTTTCCAGATGTTATGACTACCTTACAATCCAGCAACGGTGGTCGTGCTTGCACACTATAGGAAAAAGCTTTGGCCTTGGCATGCTCCTACGTTCCTGGCCACTAGAGAGGCTAGTGCCTTTTCCTATAGTGTGCAAGCACGACCACTGCTGGATTGTAGGGCGGTCGTAACCCCTGAAAACAAGGACTGTATAATGTGATGGAAAAATGAATAAAGCCAGCAAAGGAAGCAATATGGACAATCAGAATACATTAGTAAGTGCCTTGTATTAGCTTTCTCTACATGATAAATGCCCCTCCTGAAGTGAGACAACCCCTTTAAGTACCGGGCCCATTATTGTTTTTTTCTCTCCACATTCCAATAGCCATAACTTTTAAAATTTTCCATTCACACAGCCATACGAGGGCTTAGTCCCCTTGCAGACGAGCGTGAGCGCAATAGGTGCGGATGCGTTCAATGAAAAATACACAATTTCGCAAGCAAGTTTATTCAGTTTTGTATGCGATCGCATTGTTTTTATCACACGGGTGCAATACGATTTAATGCGTTGTGTACACGCTTGATAAAAAAACTGAATGTTTACAAACATCTCTTAGCAACCATCAGTAAAAAACTTGCTTGCGATTTTCACGCAGCCCCATTCACTTCTATGGGGCCAGCGTTGCGTGAAAATCGCAGAATATAGAACATGCTGCGATTTTCACGCAACGCACAAGTGCGTTAAAACCAACGCTCATGTACACAGACCCATTGAAATGAATGGGTCTGGATTCCGTGCGGGCGCAATGCGTTCGCATCACGCATTGTACCCGTGCGGAATACTCGCTCATTAATTTATTATGTTTTGTATTGGAAAACGGCAAAATTGTGGGGTTAAACTGAAAAAAACCACAATTCCGACTAGTTTTTTGAGTGTTGATATCACGGTGTTCACTGTGCGCTAAAAATGACACAACGTCCTTATTCTGTGGCTCAATCCGATTATGGCAATGCAAACTGTCATTTTTGGGGTCTATACAACTTTTTGATCACTGTTAGGCCTCATGCACACGACCATGCCGTTTTTTTTGCGGTCCGCAAAAAACGGAAGCTGCCTGTATGCCTTCCGCAATTTGCGGAACGGGCAGCCCATTGTAGAAATGCCTATTCTTGTTCGCAAAACGGACAAGAATAGGACATGTTATATTTTTTGGGGCGGGGCCACGGAATGGAGCAATGGATGAGAACCGCACACGGAGTGCTGTCCGCATCTTTTGCGGCCCCATTGAAGTGAATAGGTCCACACCCAAGCCGCAAAAACTGCGGCTCGGATGCAGACCTGAACAACGGTCGTGTGCATGAGGCCTTATTCAATTTTTTTGGGGGGGGGGGTAAGGTGACCAAAAATGGCAAATTGCATGTTTTTTCTGTTATGGCGTACGAGGAGAAAAATAAATAAATAGTTCCGACATTTTTGGACGCGGTGATACCTGTTATGTCTATTTTTTTACATTTATATATTTTTATATGTAAAATTGGGAAAGGGGGGTGATTTAAACTTTTCAGATTTTTATGTTTTTATTTAAGGGGTTAAATAACCGTTTTCGGCGTCATCACTGATCCCGGTCATTGCGGACTAATGCTTGATTTATTATACAGCCGCCACCCGCCACGTCTGGAGCAGGCTGAGCACAAAATCCCAGTCCGTATATTACCTCAGCCACTATGACGTACGGGTACCTCACGGTGGCTGTAGGGGTTAATAAATGTCCCCTATAGTTTTTGTGATTGTGATTGACAGCCCTCCCTCTATGAGGAGGAGGTCCTATCAGTGATTGACAGCCTTCTCTCTATGAGGAGACGGTCCTATCAGTGAGTGACAGCCTTCCCTCTATGAGGAGGAGGTCCTATCAGTGAGTGACAGCCTTCCCTCTATGAGGAGGCGGTCCTATCAGTGAGTGACAGCCTTCCCTCTATGAGGAGGCGGTCCTATCAGTGAGTGACAGCCTTCCCTCTATGAGGAGACGGTCCTATCAGTGAGTGACAGCCTTCCCTCTATGAGGAGACGGTCCTATCAGTGAGTGACAGCCTTCCCTCTATGAGGAGACGGTCCTATCAGTGAGTGACAGCCTTCCCTCTATGAGGAGACGGTCCTATCAGTGAGTGACAGCCTTCCCTCTATGAGGAGACGGTCCTATCAGTGAGTGACAGCCTTCCCTCTATGAGGAGACGGTCCTATCAGTGAGTGACAGCCTTCCCTCTATGAGGAGGCGGTCCTATCAGTGAGTGACAGCCTTCCCTCTATGAGGAGGCGGTCCTATCAGTGAGTGACAGCCTTCCCTCTATGAGGAGACGGTCCTATCAGTGAGTGACAGCCTTCCCTCTATGAGGAGGCGGTCCTATCAGTGAGTGACAGCCTTCCCTCTATGAGGAGGCGGTCCTATCAGTGAGTGACAGCCTTCCCTCTATGAGGAGACGGTCCTATCAGTGAGTGACAGCCTTCCCTCTATGAGGAGACGGTCTTATCAGTGAGTGACAGCCTTCCCTCTATGAGGAGACGGTCTTATCAGCGATTGACAGCCTTCCCTCTATGAGGAGACGGTCCTATCAGCGATTGACAGCCTTCCCTCTATGAGGAGACGGTCCTATCAGCGATTGACAGCCTTCCCTCTATGAGGAGACGGTCCTATCAGCGATTGACAGCCTTCCCTCTATGAGGAGACGGTCCTATCAGCGATTGACAGCCTTCTCTGTATGGCTGTGTATACAGAAAGAACTGTCAATCACTGATAGGACCGGCCACTGGACTTCAAAGCCCAGAATGAGCAGGAATTTAAATGAATGAAATACCAGTTATATTGAATATTTCCCCACAAAACTGTATATATTGATCTGCTCCGCTCCTCAACTTGCTGCCTCCAGATTAATTCACATTTTCATGTTGACAGGTTCCATTTAAATGGCTTGTCCAAGTGTTTAATACTGATTAGGTCATCAATATCAGATCGGGGGGGGGGGTCCAACTCCTGGCACCACTGCCGGCCAGCTGTTTATGGTGAACCCCACGGCTTCATCCTAGGCCAGTGACATCACGTACATCGGTCACATGACCTTGGTGCAGGCCATTCAAGTGAACGGCCTGATCTACGATACCTTGGCGAGGCCGTGGTGCCCACTGTAGCAGCGAGGCCTCCACAAACAGCTAATCAGTGAAGCTCCCGGGGGTCGGACCCCCGCTGATCTGATATCAATGACCTATCCTGTGCATAGGTCATCAGTAGTAAACAGTTGGAAAAAAAAAAAAAACTTTAATTAACATTTTTGTGAATTTATATGACATGGCGCCTAATGGATGCCTTCGAGACATTATGACTTATCCTGTACTGATCCTGAGTTACATCCTGTATTATACTCCAGAGCTGCATTCACTATTCTGCTGGTGCAGTCACTGTGTACATACATTACATTCCTTATCCTGTACTGATCCCGAGTTACAACTTGTGTTATACTTCAGAGCGGAACTCACTATTCTGCTGGTGCAATCTAAGTGCCGACTGCCCCACCAAAACTGCGATTGCTGCTCTGGAGTATAATACAGGAAGCAGCCTAGTATCAGTACAAGATAAGTAATGTATGTACATAACAGAACAATGAGTGCAGCTCTAGAGTATAATACAGGATGTAAGTCCAAATCAGTACAAAATAAGCAATGTATTGCAGTGTCATATAATTCTCTTTGTAAACCATATGTCAGATTACTTGTTGATTAGGACAGAAGCTGATTAAGCAGGAGGCGCCTACAGCCTCTAGCCCAGAAGAATGATCCCCCAGCAGTCTGCAATATATGATTATGTTCATGGCTTAAGACTGCCTATTTAACAGGATGTTTTCCCCATTTTATAAAGTGATGGCGTATCGCTAGGCCTGACCTCTGGGACCCCCACCATTCCCCAGTATGGAGGGGCTGCAGCGCTGATTTAGCACGTATCCCCTTCACTGTTTCCTGCAGCGGCTGCACAGGAAAAACAGAAGTGGATGCTGCAGCCTCTCCATTCTCAGGACTGATAGGGGTCCCACAGGTCGTACCCCTGACCGAAGTGATACAAAACAGGAACAACCCTTTAAGGACACAGAATGTGAAGCAGGCGATATATGATCAAACATGGCGTCTTACATCAGGATATAAATGGAGTTTATTACAGCTCACTACATATGAATGGTCCTGTGCATCAACTGGTCACAACCTATAGTGCCCTGTGCCCACTATGAACAGCGGGTGCTATTAAAATCACATCATTCATTTACGTGGGACACAGTAGACGCAACCAGTACATCTCCAAACTGGGAGGCCGGAACGTAGAGTCTATGGACTTTCCCTGGTGACGCAGACATATGATGCCAAACCTCCGGCGCAGCGCGAGGCACCAGGAATGTTCATGAATACAGGAAGTCTTTATCATACAGGTGTCCCCAGGCGGGCCTTCCTCTCCTCCTCAAACTTCACTCTGGAGAAGATGCGTTTCCTCTGAAGATCCAGCAGAGGTTCACCTATTGGATTCCCTTCCTTCTGCATCTGGGCCAACATCATAGCCCTCAGGAGAGGCGGGTACAGGACACAGGGCGAGGATTCCGGCTCTGGCACAGGCGTGAACGTCTTAAAGTCGTCCTCTTCGTGCCGCGGTACAACGCGCCAGTCGTGGTACATGGCTTTGCTGATCTCGGTCTCCTCAGACTCTTGTTTACCTGGTTGGAGGAGCGAGAAGTATTATGTAATGGGGGACATGGCCACGTGGAGCCTCAATCCACCAAGAATGGTACGAAACCTGCCCGGTGGCTCATTATATAGCCGTGTCCAGAGGGCGACATGAATCATGGAGATAGACTTACCTCTGAATGTTAAATAACCCCAAGCCTGCCCATAGTCCATATTCTAGAAGAAAACACATGACAGATGCTTAATGATAAAACCATGCTAATGTCTAAGCACAAATTGGGAGCAGATTCTTTATTAGGGTCGGAGCTTCCCTTTTCACAGAGCAAAGGCTTGATGTCTGCAGCCACCACTAGGGGGAGCTTAAGAGCTTATGGGCTTTCTAGGACATAGAAATCGATGACCTATCTTACACAGTGTACAGAGCCAAAAGCAGACAGCGGCGCACACCCTCTAGTGGCTGTGTTAAGTTACTGCAGCTCAGCCCTCTTTCTAGTGAATGGGAGCTGAGCTGCAGTAACCAGGAATGGCCACTACTGTGTTAGTTCTAGTGACTGTGGCTCCAGCTAGCAGCTGATTGGAACGGCTCCCAGGTGTCAAACACCCCACTGATCCGATACCGATGACCTATTCTAAGGATAACCCCTTTAAAGAGGACCTTTCATGGTTTTGTATCATACCTTTACTTGCGGGGTTCCCCCCGCTGATGCTGCCACCCTGCCTGTTTTTTTTTTTCAAATATGGCTCCTGCACCCCGCTGTGCCCCCCTGCAGTTTTCCCGCTCAGTATGTTAATACTGAGCATCGGTACAGGAAGGAGGAGACGCCAGGGTTTCTCAATGGGCGTCTCCTTCTCCCTGGCTGTGCCGCGATCCAATCACAGCGGAGAGCGTCACAGCCAGGGAGAAGGTAAGGTTTTGTTTTTTTTTTTCCTCCCTGGCTGTGATTTATCTCAATTAATTAAAAAAAACATGAAAGGTCCTCTTTAAAGTATTATCGAGTTCAATGAGAGCTATATAAGGCTACTTTCACACCTGCGTTTAGGTGCGGATCCGTCTGGTATCTGCACAGACGGATCCGCACCTATAATGCAAACGCTGGTATCCGTTCAGAAAGGATCCATTTGCATTACCATGAACAAAAAAATAAAAAACATTTTTGTTCACGATAATGCAAACGGATCCGTTTGGACTTACATTGAAAGTCAATGGGAGGCGGATCCGTTTTCAATTGCACCATATTGTGTCAGTAAAAACGGATCCGCCCCCATTGACTTACATTGTAAGTCAGGACGGATCCGTTTGGCTCAGTTTCGTCAGACTGACATCAAAACGCTGCAGGCAGCCTCAAAAGCGGAACGGAGACCAAACGCAGCCAAACTGATGCATTCTGAACGGATCCTTATCCATTCAGAATGCATTGGGGCTGAACTGATCCGTTTTGGGCCGCTTGTGAGAGCCTTGAAACAGATCTCACAGGAGGACCCAGAAACGGCAGTGTGAAAGTAGCCTAGTCCACATGCAGTGAGCTCCCCCTAGTGGCTGCTGCAGGCCGACATGAATTATCATCACTAACTTTTCCAAAAACTTTTGATATGTCATAGAGATATATCAAAAGTTTTAAAGGGTGGGGGTCTGAGCGCTCGCATCTCACGCTCTTTCTCCTCACTGCACGAGACGGGCTCCTTAGCAGTCTATGAGCCCGTGTCAATTCAGCCCTCAGCTGCAAGGAAAGAGTGGAATATGTGAGGGCTTCTCACCCCTTGTTTTAGGGATCAGTGGGGGTCTCAGCACTCAGCCCCCACCGATCAAAACTTTTAAAATGTCTCCATGATATATCAAAAGTTTTTTATAAAGTTGGTAAGCCTTTAAACAGTAACTAAACTTTTGAAGACATTTTTGTTAAAATGTCCCTAATGTCATAACAACACTTTTAGTAATATACTTTATTGTTAATAGACTTTACCCCCCCCCCCCCCCTCCCCACAGCGCACCTTTCACTGTGCACGTTAAAGGGAACCTGTCACCGGGATTTTGTGTATAGAGCTGAGGACATGGGTTACTAGATGGCCGCTAGCACATCCGCAATACCCAGTCCCCATAGCTCTGTGTGATACATATGCAAATTAACCTGAGATGAGTCCTGTACGTGAGAAGAGTCATGGACAGGAATCACCTCAGGGTAATTTGCTTATGTATCAAAACGTTTTTTTTACACAATAAAAGCACACAGAGCTATGGGGACTGGGAAATGCAGATGTGCTAGCGGCCATCTAGCAGCCCATGTCCTCAGCTCTATACACAAAATCCCAGTGACAGGTTGTAACCATGTACTATGCCAGGATTAGCTGAGCAGAGCAGGTCCTGCTCTGCTAAGCTAACAGCTGACATGCAGGACTTTTATCTTAGCGAAGCAGGAGCCCATGCCTTCCTTCTATGGGGTGTTGGCCAGACCCGGGGAAACCTGGGATCCTTCAGCCACCACCTTTCCCGCTCTGTGCTCAATATGTCGCTAGGATATGTCCCCATTGTCTGATAGGTGCGGGTCTCAGAGGTGGAACCTGCACCTATCAGACAATGGGGACATGTGCCCCCATTGTCTCAGATGGGAAAACCCCTTTAAATGAGTAAATAAGGTCAGAAGATCTGCACTAAGGCTTCACATGAGCCGTCAGCTGATACTTTGGAAACAGACTGATCTTTTAAACCTTGTATTTCAAAACTGGAGAAACATTTTCAATCAAGATTAATTGAAAAAATGATTTTTAGTCCAAAATTAGCAAAATGCTATGAAAAAATCATTGCTTTGAAGGTGTCCATAGCCTTTAAGATTCAAACTGGTGACCTCTCTAAAATTGGATGGGTCACTCTGTCTGCTCCTCCACAAGTCACATGGGGCCGTGCCGTGAGAAGCAAGGGGGGGCCTCTGCTCTAGTGACGGTGGGGCCTCTATTGATCACCTATTGGTTCCTTGAGGGACAACCCTCCTAAATGGCGCAGTTCTCACCTCGGCTGTGTAGTCCACTTTGACCTTTGTTATAGTCCAGTAACAGGGCTCCTTATAGTCCTCCAGCCACGACTTCCTCGTCACCAATCGTCCCACTCCAAACGCTCTTAAGCCAGAAAGCAGAGTGAAAAGTCTCTTCTCGTTCTTTACGTCTTCCCACGCTAAGACAGGCAGACGTTTGCCAGTGAAGGGTCGAGTCATAGTCTGTTAAAAGAGAAGGTGGGATCCCATAGTCAGACATTAGCGCCAATCAGAACGCCATCACCAACATTAGTAAATAGCCATACGGAGACCTAATATCCAGGGACAATCTGAGTGAACCTATGACTTGAGTGGGGCTGAGGTGCAATACCAGCACAGCTCATGGAGAGGCGCTGGTTTGGGGAAAAAAAATGCAGGGCCCTGTTTCTAACTATAGCGACTTAAAGTAACGTGACGTCTGTCATACATGACTGGTCGGCCAGTCACACAGTCCATGCTTAGGACAATGAGGTTGCATACTTGCAGACCAGTTGTGTACCTTTTTTTAAAGGGGTTTTCTGGGAGTACAATATTGATAGCCTGTCCTCCAAACCTACTGGATTTCCAGCGACTTGCAGGACGTGGTGACTTGCCTCAAGAAACGGGACTCTATTCATTTTCCTTATGCTGCAATCTTTGCATCTCACAGCTAAAGCGGACGCGTAGCCTCAGCCTTAAAGGGGTTGTCCCACAAAAAATACTCTACAGATTTCAAATCAGCCCCTGGGTCTGAATACTTTTGTAATTAAAAATTTTGTATAGCCCCTGAGTTATTCAATATAATGTATCTGTATAGCGCCACCTGCTGCTTGTTTTTCTTATTTCTTTGTCCTGCTCACTGAGATGGCCGCACATGCTCAGTTTCATTCTTCAACTGATAGGACAGAGCATGGACACGCCCCCTGAGCTGCAACAGAAAGGACACGCCCCTTGAGCTGTCAGCTTGATATAAATCTAGCAGAACAATGAATGGGGAGATCTCTGGATCCATGTGAGGTACAGGGCTGGTTCTAGCTTTGTTAGAAAGAGATTGTCATGTCCTGTGTGGTTTTCATTTTTTACATTAGTCATGGGATAACCCCTTTAAAGGAGTATTCAGGTTGTGAGAAATGAGATAACTATTAGATAGGTGGGGGTCCTACCACTGGGACCTCCACCAATCACAAGAATGGAACCCTGTACCCAGCAGGTTGAGCATGCACACTGCCACGCCATTCATCGCTATGGGAGTTCCGGAAAAAGCCAAGAGCTATACTCCACGTTTTCTGGAACTCCCATAGAGATGATGGAATGGAAGTGTGCATGTCCGACCTGCAGGGTACAGGGTCTCCGTCCTTGTGATCAGTGGGGTGTCAGAAGTAGGACCCCCACCAATCTAATACTTATCCGCTATCCCATAAGGACCGGAATACCCCTTTAAAGCGAATTCGTCTAGGGCGACTTATCGAGCGGGAGAACACATTTCGATACTGCGTGTAATATGGAACTGTATGACACACATATGTGCACATCACACGCTATATGGGATTGTATGACACACATGTGCACATCACACGCTATATGGGATTGTATGACACACACATGTGCACATCACACGCTATATGGGATTGTATGACACACATGTGCACATCACAGGCTATATGGGATTGTATGACACACTCATGTGCACATCACACACTATATGGGATTGTATGACACACGTGCACATCACACGCTATATGGGACTGTATGACACACATGTGCACATCACACGCTATATGGGATTGCAAAGAAAAAGGGGGTCAGCATCCCAATGCGCAGGGGCAGTTGCTATGGCTGAGAACAACACTGTAAAACAAAACGTACAATGCAACAGCTCTCTGCAAACCAAATAAAGTACAAAAATACATAATAATTGCTAATGCTATGCTTATAAATTAGAGATGCTTGGCAAATACATTTTGTACAAAATTATTTGAGCCAGTCTGCCACACGTCAAGGCGATCTCCGTTAGACGGGTCCTAACACTAAATTCTACCTGTTATGTGCCATGACGGCCACCATATAATTCAGGGAGTGTAGGTTCCACATGCATGCTGGGCCTGCCTTAATTTCTGTCACTTTTGGTGCCAAAATGGCCTCCATTATATCCAAGGAATTCAGGTACCAACATGCATGCCGGGCCCACTCCACACCTCTCCTGGTGCCAGATGGCTTCCAGTGAGTGAGGGGGAGCAGGCCAAGCTATATACGCAGCCTATTGGGATGTGCTGACTGACCCTCTTTTTCTTTGCAGTTTGCACTGGAGATGTGGCTGACACCTCGGTCGTGCTCTCCTGACCAGCTCGTCTGCCCCATACGCTGATTTTAATTAGTGTGAGTATATAGCTTGGCCTGCTCCCCCTCACTCACTGGAAGCCATCTGGCACCAGGAGAGGTGTGGAGTGGGCCCGGCATGCATGTTGGTACCTGAATTCCTTGGATATAATGGAGGCCATTTTGGCACCAAAAGTTACAGAAATTAAGGCAGGCCCAGCATGCATGTGGAACCTACACTCCCTGAATTATATGGTGGCCGTCATGGCACATAACAGGTAGAATTTAGTGTTAGGACCCGTCTAACGGAGATCGCCTTGACGTGTGGCAGACAGGCTCAAATGGTTTTGTACAAAATGTATTTTCCAAGCATCTCTAATTTATAAGTATAGCATTAGCAATTATTATGCAATTTTGTACTTTATTTGGTTTGCAGAGAGCTGTTGCATTGCATGTTTTGTTTTACGCTATATGGGATTGTATGACACACACACACGTACACATCACACGCTATATGGGATTGTATGACACACACATGTGCACATCACAGGCTATATGGGATTGTATGACACACACACGTGCACATCACAGGCTATATGGGATTGTATGACACACACACGTGCACATCACAGGCTATATGGGATTGTATGACACACACACGTGCACATCACAGGCTATATGGGATTGTATGACACACACACGTGCACATCACAGGCTATATGGGATTGTATGACACACACATGTGCACATCACAGGCTATATGGGATTGTATGACACACACACGTGCACATCACAGGCTATATGGGATTGTATGACACACACACGTGCACATCACAGGCTATATGGGATTGTATGACACACACACACGTGCACATCACAGGCTATATGGGATTGTATGACACACACGTGCACATCACACGCTATATGGGATTGTATGACACACATGTGCACATCACAGGCTATATGGGATTGTATGACACACACACGTACACATATGACACACACGTGCACATCACACGCTACGTGGGATTGTATGACACATGTACACATCACACGCTATATGGGATTGTATGACACACATGTACACATCACACGCTATATGGGATTGTATGACACACACATGTACACATCACACGCTATATGGGATTGTATGACACACACATGTACACATCACACGCAATATAGGATTGTATGACACACACATGTACACATCACACGCTATATGGGATTGTATGACACACACATGTACACATCACACGCTATATGGGATTGTATGACACATGTGCACATCACACGCTATATGGGATTGTATGACACACACACGTGCACATCACACGCTATATGGGATTGTATGACACACACACGTGCACATCACAGGCTATATGGGATTGTATGACACACACACGTGCACATCACAGGCTATATGGGATTGTATGACACACACACGTGCACATCACAGGCTATATGGGATTGTATGACACACACATGTGCACATCACAGGCTATATGGGATTGTATGACACACACATGTGCACATCACAGGCTATATGGGATTGTATGACACACACATGTGCACATCACAGGCTATATGGGATTGTATGACACACACATGTGCACATCACAGGCTATATGGGATTGTATGACACACACATGTGCACATCACAGGCTATATGGGATTGTATGACACACACATGTGCACATCACAGGCTATATGGGATTGTATGACACACACATGTGCACATCACAGGCTATATGGGATTGTATGACACACACATGTACACATCACAGGCTATATGGGATTGTATGACACACACACGTGCACATCACAGGCTATATGGGATTGTATGACACACACACGTGCACATCACAGGCTATATGGGATTGTATGACACACACACGTGCACATCACAGGCTATATGGGATTGTATGACACACACACGTGCACATCACAGGCTATATGGGATTGTATGACACACACACGTGCACATCACAGGCTATATGGGATTGTATGACACACACACGTGCACATCACAGGCTATATGGGATTGTATGACACACACACGTGCACATCACAGGCTATATGGGATTGTATGACACACACATGTGCACATCACAGGCTATATGGGATTGTATGACACACACATGTACACATCACAGGCTATATGGGATTGTATGACACACACCCATGTACACATCACACGCTATATGGGATTGTATGACACACACACATGTACACATCACACGCTATATGGGATTGTATGACACACACACATGTACACATCACCCTCTATACGTCACCCCGGCCCTTCCTGCACCCTATGCGGACACAGTCACGGCCACTGCTGCGGACGGCTGTTAATAGACGTCAATGGAAACCAATTACTTCACACGGCTCAAGCTGCATGACACAATGTGCCGAACAACCCTCTGTGTAAAAGCAAGGAACAGACAACAACCTCGTAGTTGACCGCATAGCGCTGAGAGTCCCGGGGCCGGTTCTTCAGCTCCCTGTACGCCCGGATCTTTCGGGCCATCTCAGCAATGAGCCCCAATTTCTTTTTCTTTGCCATGATCCTGCCCTGCACCCCAGTGACCAGACCACAAGACACGTGAGGGTGACCCCAGAATCTCCGGCAACGTCGCGTCCTGATGACGTCAGCCTGCTGTCAACTAAATCACGTGATGCAAGCAACAGCCTAGCGACGTTTGATAATTTTTTTTAATTATCATTATTATTCAACAAACTTTATTTACAATGGGGTAATATACGCCAGCAAATGCATTTCGAATTCATACTGGTGTCCGCTTATTCCGATTATAGTAATATAGTTTGAAGACAGATTAAAGAAAAAAAAAAAAAGAACACAAAAACCAACCCTGCCTGCTGACGGATGTGTCACGTGACGTGTCCAGACAGGTCACGTGATATAGTCAAGGCTAATGGATGGTACAAGGATAGGGAGAATGAAGTTGTCTTTGTGATCTAGAGCTGTGGTCTAAAGGGGGAAGGTCTGCTACACCCCTTGTCCTTTGGAGGAATAACTTTAGGATGATGGGAGTAGTGCAAGATGGAAAAGGAGCAGAGTCCATCTGGTGCCATGTTGTAAGTTGCTGCTGTGATTTCTGTGTTAAAGGGATTGTCCTACAGGCATGCTCAACCTGCGGCCCTCAAGCTGTTGCAAAACTACAACTCCCAGCATGCCCGAACAGCCTACAGCAGGGCATTGTGGGAGTTGTAGTTTTACAACAGCTGGAGGGCCGCAGGTTGAGCACGCCTGGCTCTAGAACTAGAAAAACGTGCCTGACCTGACATTTCTTCTCGCCGCCGTGCCGCACTTCTCCGTGGGTTGCCTCTGGTTTTGCAACTCCATTCCATGCAGGTGGATACGGCTGAGCTGCAGTACCACACACAATCTGTAGACGGGAGTGGCGCTGTTTTTGGAAGACACCTCCGCGATTTACAAATTTTGGACGGCACTTTTGAACCGACCATGTCTTCTTTTTGTATTTATTTACCACGACAAGGGTCTACCTAAGGAATGATAATGGTAGTTTATCCCGTGATTAAAGAGGACCTTTCACCGCTCCTGACATTATAATACAAGTACCTGGCACTGTAGAGTATTATTAGTAGATGTCATCGATGTTGTTTTCTTTCAACTCGGCTTCTCCGTTCCCCTGCTGTGCCCCCCGTTCTTGTTTGCGCCCTGTATGCTAATAGACAGCATCGCTACAAGGAGGAGGAGGAGGAGATGACAGCTTTTCTCAGGGGGTGTTCCCTTCTCCCTGTGATGCACTCTGCCGTGATTGGACAGCTCAGAGCCAGGAAGAAGGGAACACCCCCTGAGAAAAGCTGGCGTCTCCTCCTCCCTGTAGTGATGCTGTCTATTAGCATACAGGGCGCGAAACAAGAACGGGGGGCACAGCGGGGGAACGGAGAAGCCAAGCTGAAAAAAAAATTACAGCCATGACATCTACTAATAACGCCCTACAGTGTCGGGTCCTTATATTGTAATGTCAGGACCGGAGAAAGGTCCTCCTCAGTATAAAAATACATAATCTAGTACATGACCGTCTCTTTCTAACAAAGCTAGAACCAGCCCTCTACCTCACATGGGTCCAGAGATCTCCACATTCATTGCTCCAATTGCTCTGCTAGACTTATATATAGCTGTCAGCTCAGGGACGTGTCCTCTGCTGCAGCCCAGGGGCATGTCCTTTCTGCTGCATCTCTCTCCCTATCAAAGCACAGGAGGCAGCTGAAGGATGAAACTGAGCATCTGCGGCCATTTCCTTGAGCAGGACAAAGAAATAAGAAAAACAAACAGCAGGTGGCGCTATACAGATACATTTTATTGAATAACTTAGTGGCTATGCTAAATTTTTAATTACATGAAATTATAAATCTATCTATCTATCGCCTTCCTTTCTCATCTGTTCTTTACTTTGCTCTATATCACTTTTTTTGTTATTCTCTTAGTCTTCCCTTCATCTAACCGACCTAAACCTATGATGATGAAGTCCCCATCTTAACATGAATGACACAATCAATGAAAAAATAAAATAAACCTGATTTATCATAATCAAGATTTGTGATGAAAGCAGAACAGGACGCCGGATCTATGTGTAAGACCCCAAGGAAACTTACGAAAAGGGCCAAAACCTGGGAGATATCCGACTCCGAGCCTGAGGAAGACCCCGCCGGCGTTGAGAAGGATGACACCAAGGCTACAGAGTGGCCAAGAAGTAATCAAAGAAGTCTTCAGGAGAAACCAGAAGCCGATGAGATGTCTCAGGATGGAGGTGAGGAGGAAAGAGACTCTGAACCCTCTGCAGAGGTCCTTACATCTACGTTACCGGCGCCACTACCTGCGACCACAACTCCCAGTCCGAATAAAAGAACAAAGAGGAGAAAAAACCCAGAAGAACTGGAGGCTGATAGGATACGGTCAGAAGAACAAAATAAGGAAAAAGAGGCCAAGAGGCTGGAGAAAGAGAGGATCCGAAATCTGGAGAAGGAGGAGAAGGAAAAACGAAAAGAGTCAGCCCTGGCACTCAAGCTCCTGAGACCGGATCACTGTGGGAAGTACATGACGGTCCAGCTTGATGCAGGTAGGACATGTTGTGGCAGTCTGCTGAGCCTCATGAATGAAAATCAGTGCAGACCTCAACTGGAGATATGGTCCCTACAGACTCGTCCTGTTGGATTTTGTGGCCAGTTTTGTCTGCGCTGGTTCTCATGGTTCTGCTCCTAAATGCGTTTCCTACCACCATAGGCTTTTATGGCAGTTTTTATGGGAAGAATTGGTCCAAAATCCCCTGTATAGCTTTACAGTGACGTGATAAAATTCTGGTTGCCTGCAGCGACCACTAGAGGGAGCTTACTGCATACAGATGTATACAGCTCTCTGTGAACGCAGTAGTATGCACTGAGCTCCCCCTAGTGGTGCCAAAATGAATTTATTTAGCTTCATTTTGCAGGCTGCTGTTTGCCTTGTCCTTCCTTCCATGCTTTACATTTCAGCTTTTCTTGTTTGGGTTGGCCCTTGTGTATAAGCACCAGGAATTCATTGTATGGAGAGTATGTTCATCGCAGCAAGGGCACAATACTAATGCGGAAAAGAATATTGCCTGCTGCTGATATACTGAACTCCATTTTTTTCCCCCAGCTCTTCTTCAGGATGCCGGATGTGAAGATCTGCTGGACTCCCTGAGAACGGCCGGTTATAATTACTCCATAGAGCCGCACTCCGCGCCCTACAGTGTCACTTGGAGGAGAGAGATGCCGGGAGACTGGACGTGTGTGGTGAGATGAGCTGTATAACTGTAGCACGAGGATCTGCACCCTCCGACACTGCAGCCGTGGTGAAACTGCCACTCCCAGCATTTACTTGGCCCCTCTAGGAACTCCTATAGAAGTGAATGGAGCATGTTGGGAGTTGTGGTTTCACTACAGCTGGAGATTGCTGACCCCTGCTGTAGCACGTGGGGGTGATTTTTAAAAAATTTGTGCAAAGGAACATCATCGGAGTTACTCATTGCAACCAACTCCACTTTTTCTTTTTACCAGTTGCTTTTCACTTGAGGAAGGGGGAGGGGGGCTGTGTATCGGTGCTGCTCTCATACTCCTGTCCCCATGTGTTGTTTGGGGGTCAGTATTGGTGCTGCTCCTATTCTCTGCTCCTCATGTTATGTTTGGGGGTCAGTATCGGTGCTGCTCTCATGCTCCGGTGTCCATGTTGTGTTTGGGGGTCAGTATCGGTGCTGCTCTCATGCTCTGCTCCCCATGTTGTGTTTAAGGGTCAGTATCAGTGCTGCTCTCATGCTCCGGTCCTCATGTGGTTGAGGGTCGGTATCTGTGCTGCTCCTATTCTCCGCTCCCCATGTTATGGTTAGGGGGTCAGTATCAGTGCTGCTCTTATGCTCCGCTCTCTATGTTGTGGTTGGGGGTTGGTATTGGTGCTGCTCTCGTGCTCCTATCCCAATGTTGTGGTTGAAAGGTCGGTGTTGGTGCTGCTCTCATGCTCCGCTCTCCATGTTGTGGTTGGGGGTCGGTATCTGTGCTGCTCTCATGCTCCGCTCTCCATGTGGTGGTTGGGGGTCGGTATCTGTGCTGCTCTCATGCTCCGCTCTCCATGTGGTGGTTGGGGGTCGGTATCTGTGCTGCTCTCATGCTCCTGTCCCCATGTTTTGGTTGGTGTTGGTGCTGCTCTCATTCTCTGCTCCCCGTTTTGTGGTTGGGGGTCAATATGAGTGCTGCTCTCGTGCTCCTGTCCCAATGTTGTGGTTGTGGGGTCGGTATCTGTGCTGCTCTCATGCTCTGCTCTCCATGTTGTGGTTGGGGGTCGGTATCTGTGCTACTCTTATGCTCCTGTCCCCATGTTGTGGTTGGGGGTCGGTATCGGTGCTGCACTCATGCTCCGCTCTCCGTGCTGTTTTGCAGGAGGGTCTGGAGCTTTGCAGGGGAGAAGAAGATGAAATGCTGATACTGGTGGACCCTAAAGATTTTCTCACGAGTGTTCGCTGCTTCATTCAGGTAACATCTCATATCTAATCTTTTATATAGGACCCCTACCGATTACAACAGCAGGGGTCCTCAACCCCCATTGTCTGGATGGAGCAGAACTGCGCATGCGTGACCACCCCTGCATTCATTTCTATGGGACCGACAGAGTGCTGTACTCGCTGGTCACGCATGGGCCATTCCGCTCCATTAACACAGGATCATTCTCATGATCGGTGGTCCCACCGGTCGGTTCCCCAGCGATCATACATCGATCACCCGTCGCCTACAAGTAGTGGTAGAATGGAGTTATTACTGCGACTCCTCAGTGACCACCATGTTTTCCTATGAGGGAAGACGCTGTACCCTGTGCCAGCGGTAATGCCGTGATACACGTGCGCCCGTGGAGCCCTGGCCTAAATATGTGGTATTTTCCAGGTTCCAGGCAATGGTTTGCAGCCGCCATAAATAATACGAGAGCACCTATGTGTTCAGGGCTGTAGGAAAGCTGGGTGGCATCCCCTGTGTAAAGTGTTAACAGCTTCACGGACGGCCGGGGATTATGGCGATGGCGTAATATTACCGCTCTGTACATTGCAGGCACCAGTGACCTCCAGCAATACTGAAACCATGGGGCCTGCGTTTGGATTTGGCAAAAAGTACCCCAATAAGAAGATCACATTGGTTATTTTGGGACTCCCAGAATACCGGAGGCAAGTAATGTCATCTTCATCGACGTGTAGTCTCTGCAGTCCTTGGGGCCTCCTATCTCCTAGCAGATGGGAGGACGCCATAGTCCCCACCATGTAGTGCCCGCCACCTTCATGCAAGGTCTCTATGATAACACTGCACCTGGCAGAAATCTGAAAAGGGGTGTTGTCATCAGAATAGCTCAGTGGTGCAGCCTCAGGCTTTGGGCCTATAACTTCAAGCGGGACTATATCGGCATAGAAATAAGATATTAAAGAGATTTTTCTGGGATTTAAATGTTAATGACCTATCCTTGGTCTTCAGAATCTGATTGGTGGAGGTCCAACTCCCGGCACCCCAGCCAATCCGCTGTGTGAAGAGGACGTAACGCTGCGGCCTGTTCCTACACCAGTGATGTCACATTTATCGGTCACGTGGCCTAGGTGCAGCTCAGTCCTATTCAAGTCAACGGCTTGAGCTGCATTACCGAGCATAGCCACTATACAGTGGACGGCACTGTGCCTGGTGAGCTGTGAGGAGGCCGTGGTGTTCACTGAGGTGTCGTGGCCTCTGCAGACAGGTCATCGGCGGGGGTCAGACCCCCAGCGTCCAACTATTGATGACCTATCCTGAAGACCCCTTTAAAATAGTGTTATTGAAGTGAATGTGAGCTGCAATACCACATATAACCTGTGAACCGGTGTGGCTCCCCTTTTTTTTTAAGAAAGCAGCCATGTGGGGATTTTCGTATGGGATAGGCTATCAATATGTACCCCTTACGATCAGCTTTTTGAAAAAGCCATGGTGCTGTAGTAGCGCCGTGGCTTCTTCCTAGGCCACGTGACGTCATGTTCATTGATCACGTGGCCTAGGCACAGCTCTGTCCAATTCAAGTGAATGGGGCTGAGCTGCAATACCAAGCACAGCCACTATACACAGTACGGCGCTCTGCTTGGGAAGCTGTGTGCGCCACTGGTTCCTCAAACAGCTGATCGGCGAGGGTCCCGGGGGTCGGACCCCCACACCCATCACATATCGATGACCTATCCTGAGGTCATCAGAGACCCCCTTTAATGACTAGACTGTTTGATAAGAATTTGATTTGTGCTCCTAGATGTCAGAGACTGTCTCACAAAATGGAGAGACATTCGCTGGAGGGGAAAGCGAGGCGTGACCTGGAAGACAGTTGGGTGACGTGGAGGCAGATTGACGAGGTGAGGTGACTTACTGGTTTTATTAGATGTAGTAGAGTAAAAATGGCGACACAGGTAGACTGTCTATGTAGCCCAAAGCAACCAATCACAGTGCAGCTTTCATTTCTCACTAGTGCTTTTGAACCATGAAAGCTGGGCTCCGATTGGTCCCTATGGGCAGCAAAGACAGCTTTTCATTTGGACCGTTTAAAGGGGCCCTAAACCTTTTCCTGAAACCGCAAAGGTGCAGCATCGCATCTCGGCTTTTCCAGGGTGCAGGAGTACGGATCCTAAATGCTTTTTATAGATCCATACTCCACATGCTGGAAAAGTCGAGCAGAGCCAATGAAACCTGTAGGCGCAGGGCCCTCAGAGATGCGATGCTGCGCCATCATGGTTTAAACAAAAGTTTAGGTCCCCTTTAAATTTGCCCGATCAAGTTCAGTAGTAGCACAGTTTGCTTCGTTTTAACCCCTTAAAGGAACACTCCAGGTGGGGGGGGGGGGGGGGTAGAGCAAGGATTCTCATTCTAGTATTTCTTGAGACCTTGTGGCCTGCAGCGCCATCTCTTGCCCCAAAACAGGCATAACAAATATCAAGTTTCCCCGGAGTCTTCCTTTAAAGGGGTTACCCCACCAAAGTTTTGATCATCCATCCATAGGATAGGTGATAAATATCAAATCATGGGGTGGTCCGAATGCTGGGACCTTCCAGTGACCCTGAGAATTAGGGGTCCCCGCGTTCCCTCTCTGAATGGGGCGATAGTGCGCGTGTTGATCCTCCGCTCCATTCGCTTTTATGGGGCGGACATAGAAAATGCTTTGTCGATACGATAGTAATGAATGGAGGGGTGGACATAGAAAATGCTTTGTCGGTACGATAGTAATGAATGGAGGGGTGGACGTAGAAAATGCTTTGTCGGTACGATGGTAATAAATGGAGTGGTGGACAGACACGCTGAGATGGGACTTGGAAACGATTTGGATCACAGGGGGTCCCAGAGGTTGGGCCCTCCCCCACAATCCGATTTCCCCCACCTATCCTATGTTTTGTGGGATGACCACTAATATGCACCGTACATGTCAGAGGTCAAGCAGTGGTGCCAGTCGCAGTTACGGGCCCCAGCACTTCCTCCGCATCTCCTGGTATCGATAGCAATGTTCTCAGTCGCCTATAGGGTCATCTTCTGAAGAAATGCATTGGTGCCTGCTCACAGTGGAGCGTTATCCTGACATCTTGGTATGCTCGCGGCTTTGTGTGGGCGGCCAGGCGCTTGTGTTTCTACAGCTGTATTACAACATGGAGGTGTTAAACCTGGAGACATGGAAGCAGTTTGGGCAGCATGTGTGCGCCGTGACGAAGAGTGTGGCTCAGCGCCCATTTCGGTAAGTTTAAGATAACTGTGCTCCGTGGGCAATTACTCAGCGATGGTAGTTATTTTTGGTGGAAAGAAGATTTACAAAACGTGGCCAGCAGATGTCACTAGAGAGACCAAAATTAGGCCTAATGCACATGACCGTGTTTTACAGATCGCACTCGGACCCATTCATTTCTATAGGCCCGCAAAAAAAAGAAAAATGGACAGCACACAGATGTCATCCGGTGTGTCCGTTCTGCAAGTGATAAAACATGCCCTATTCTGGTTTGTTTTGCGGACAAGAATGCAAGAAAAATGCAGATTGCACGCAGAAGGTGTCCGTATTTTGCAGATCCGTAGTTAGCGGACACTGCAGGAGGCTAAAAGCTGCTTTCTTTTCTGCCTATATTAGGCCCCTTTCAGACGAGCGAGTCTCACGCATCTGACTCCTCGCAGCAGCTCCCTTCCGGACCTCCCAGCACTGCCGGGGTCGCATAGCATTATATTGATTTATGATGCTATGTAACCCTTAGAGGTCTGGAATGTATTGGATAACACTGACATAATGCTGTCGCTGGTATACAATACATTCCAGAACTGTATGGGTTACATGACATCATAAATCAGTCTACTGCTATGCGACCCAGTCAGTGCTGGGAGGTCAGGACGGGAGCTGCTGCATACTCGCTCATCTGAACGGGGGCCTTAGGTATACATCACCCAGACCTTGCAATTAATCAGAGCAGCATAGAACAATATGGCGCTCTAACTTCTGTTCTGACGAGTTGTGGGAGGTCCGGGTGTTGCTTACATGTGTAGCATGGGCGCAAGAAAAAAAAAACACCCATTAAGTCCTAAGACAGAATCTAGAGTAGCCAGCAGGGGGCGCCACTGACTCTTGCAAATAAAAGCGTAGATCCGAGATGCTCATCTTGTGGCACTCCAGCTGTTGTATAACTACAACTCCCACCATGCCCTGCTGTAGGCTGTTAGCAGTAGGCTGTCTGGGCATGCTGAGAGTTGTAGTTTTGCAACAGCTGCAGGGCCGCAGGTTGGGCATCCCTGGTCTAGATTATATGAATCTCCATACAGTATGTAAAGTGTGATGGCCATACACATTAGATAAAGAATTTCACAATGCCTTTTGCTCTCAAGGGGGATACGCCACAGCTTATTCCTCCCGTCCCATTGAGAACACAAACATACATGTCTATTTTGGGGGGTTGTCGGGAGGAATAGAAACAGCAGGAATTTTATTACATCAGACTTTTGTGGTGTTATAGTTTGTACAGATTCCTGCAAATCTGTAAACCTTTTCGCACCACATTTTAGGTCCAACATTCTTTGCTGATTCAATTATTGCTATATTGTATCTTGGTAATGTTCAGAGCACGATAACGATTTGGCTGCAGGTAGCCACCACTAGAGGGAGCTTTAAGAGATTTCCAGCTTTTTGGACTTTTTTCCTGCTGTACCTGACGCTGCACCATTCCACCTCCCTTCAGTGTTTTTCCAGCCCTCGTCCTGTAAACTTCCGGACTGACAAGGTCACGTGTGCCGCTGCAGCCAGTGACTAGTCATGTGCCGTCTGTGGACGTGTCACTACTGAGGCCAGTGATTGGCTGCACTGGTAAATATGACCTGTCCATCTGGACAAGGACTGGGGAGACTATTGAAAGAAGCTGAGGACCACTGTAAGCAATTGGGGGGGGGGGGTCTCAGAACCCATACCCCCACCAATTAAAACTTCTGAGACTGACCTGTCGAAAGTTTTTAAAAATGATGGATTATTTTTAAGAAATGAAGCATCACAGAGTTCTGGTCATTGGGTGGCTTTGCTCCATTACATCTTGTCATAATTGATCCCTGCAGGAGACACTGGGAGGCTCAGTCGTACTCATTCTGCACCTCCGCAGGGAGCTGGCGCGGGTGGGGTCCTCGGGGGTCGCTTACAGGTTTACCCTTGGTTTGGAGGAGACAAATTCAGCAGTTGAACAGAGTTAGTCCAGCGATGGCGGCGGCCGTAACTGAGGCCTATCCTTCACCGCAGCTGCTTATGCAGGTCAGTACCTCAGCAGTGGCGTGACTACTACCCCCAGCATGCACTGATGGAAATATGTAAATCTATACAGACTTGCTGTAAATCCCACTGAATATGTATTTGGAGTGTGGAATTCCTTGTGCTGACATTCCCCCCCCCCCCCTTCCAGGCTTATGCAGCGTGCAATACAGAACGGGAGAAACTCTCTCTCCTTTCTGATCTGCGGGTGCCACGTAACACAGGGGCCACGGAAGGTGAGGACCCGGACGACGATGCCAGCAGCACCCTAGGTAAAGAGCCAGCCGCAGGGAAAGAGCGGCGAATCGGTCCAGACATATCCCGGCGGATCTGGCTATTCATGACTGCAACAAATCCGGAACTGGTGCTGGATCTGAACTCCTAGCACACGGATCTGTAATGATGCAGAGGTGTCCGACATTCCCCTCTGTAGGTACAAGGCTATGCAATTTATTTGGTGCTTTTTTTTCTTTTTTTTTCTATTCCCCTTTCCTCAAAACAAATGTAATTAAAATATATAACTTATGAATAATGTAGTTGTTCTGTGCCTGCCGGTCCAGGTACACACTGTGCGGTGGCGGGGGGCCACGTCACTACGGCATACCTTCAGTCTTTGCTGCAGTTAGACTCGTGTTTGTTTCTTAAAGGGTTTGTACACTTTTTGCAACCATGTTAAAGGGGGTTGGCTCAGACACGGGTGGAGTATCACTAGGATACGCCATCAATGTCAGATGGGAGCGGGTCCCAGAAGTAGGACCCACAACTATCTTCTGAATAGGACCCGCAAAATGAATGGAGAGCAGCCACGCATGCACAGCCACCCTCTGCCGAGCACCGGCCCGCCTATTTCCAGCAGTCCCATAGCTGTGAATAGAGAGCGCACTGTGCAAGCGCGGCCACCCTCTGCTCACCACTATGGGAGTTCAGAAAATTTCTAAGCACCAGCTCGCCTATTTCCAGCAGTCCCAAAGTGGTGAACAGACAAGTAGCTGTGCATGCGCAGTACGGTCTCCATTCACCACTAGGGGACTCCTGAAAATAGTGGAGTGCTACGCTCCCCTTCACTTTGGGGGCTCCGTTCTGGAGATGAGGTAAGACCAATTTCTAAATGACATCCTAGCGATATGTCTGAGATTGGCCGACCCCCTATAAGGTTCCAGTACGTCTTAAAAAAAAAAATGCTGTTTTCTGTATACAGCTCCACACATGGTCTGTAACCAAGGTCTTCATAGGAGCTGTATACATTCCAGGCAAAATCGAGTGCCGGGCCTTAGGTGTCGGAGCAAAATAGGGGGATTCTTTAAGTCCCCTCGCCCTGCAATAGGAATCATATAATGGGGGTGATATTATTAAAGGGGTTTTCTGAGATTTTTATACTGATGACCATCAGTGGTGCTCCTGCTTTCTCTCGGTCACATGGCCTAGGAGCAGCTCAGCCGCGCTGCCCGCTGGTGTAAGATTCATCTAATTTATTTAAAAGGTGATTACTAGGGATGAGTGAACCCGAACTTTACAGTTTCGGGATCGCCATTCAGGCAGTGGAGGAATCCCGTTATAACTGAATTCTACCGTGGAATGCAAAACGTAAGCCTTTAAGAGGTATTCCGTTTTGATCCGTCATAACAGAAGTCTATGGACAAACATAACGGATCCATATGGTTTCCGTTATGCAGGACTTTGTTTTGAGTCCTGCATAATGGAAACCAGACGGATCCGTTATGCTTGGACATAGACTTCTGTTATGACGGATCAAAACGGAATGCCTCTTAAAGGCTTCCGTTTTGCATTCCATCGTATAAGGGAATTCTAACGGGATTTCTCCACTGCCCGAACGCTGAACCTGTAAAGTTCAGATTCGCTCATCCCTAGTGATTACCTTATTATTTTGGCCCATTTTTAGTCTGTCCATGTGCCAAAAACAGGAATCTGCAGTCAGCTATGAGCCGACGCATATTCTCGGTATGATTCATTCCAGTTTAAATTATACTAAGTCGTGCCATCGCAAGAGCATCGGTAAAAAGGGCAAAAAGTCCCAAATTGTTGCACAAGTGGCGCGCGCTGCCCTTTATAAGTTCTCCCCATGTATGCACACACTTTCCAGAACTGCTTTGATGGAAACCTGCAGATGGTGGTGTTACATGTGGAGTAAATGGGGCGAAACCCCTGCCTGTCCATTCATTTTCTATGGGAGTACAGTGCTCGGCCATTTCCGGCAATCACATGGAAACTAAATGGAGCAGCAATGGCACATGCTCTACCTGCTGCATCATCAGATCTGGGGGTTGGGAACCTCTTTCTCTGAATTGGTGGGGGGGTCACAGCAGTCAAAGCCCTACCGATCAGTTATCCCCTATTCTGTGGATAAGGGTGAACTTACAAACATGGCACAACCCCTTTAAAATTTAAATGAGCACTGCTGTAATTTAAATGTGGTGATCTACAAAGCCAGGCTGCCTGTACCCATAGCGGTTTTCATCTGAACCCAGCCTAATGGTAATGGTCACATATAGGGATTACGCTGCAGATTTGTGCTGGGTGAGATATTAAGAAATGTGCGGGTCTCTTGCGGGGATTTCACCCTATGCAATACAGAAGGTGAAATCCCCATGTAGAACGTGCAGGAACATAGCAAATCTGCTTCGAAAGTTCTGCCCCATGTGGACGTACCCTTTGGCGTCAATCAGATGGCAGTGCGATGACCACAATTTCCTGCCTGGCCGATGGTTTAATGGGGGTCATCCTGTTCTGCTATGAGCCCATCCACTGCAAAAAGGAGTTACGGAAACAGCGGAGTGCTGTCTTGCTCACCAGTTTCCGTAAACTCGTTAACCTCTACTAACAATATAATGAAGTCCTGTGATTCTGCTAGTTCAGGTAATAAGACAAAGCGAGGCCTAACACTGGCCCCCCGACATGAAATTTAGCTGCAGATCCAGCTAATTTTAAGGTGACCATAGTCCTAGCACAGCGTTAGCTATTCCTCCTGACACCGAATTATTACTTTGGTAATTGATTTTTAAAGTGGAAAACGACTTAAAAACTGAACTCTGCTTCGGTTCCGACTGATACCTCAGAACCGAAGCAGAGTTCGATTTCAAGTTTGTAAGTGGTTATTCAACAAAGTCACGTACGACTTAGCGAATAACTAATTTCGGCTCATCGGAGCCCATACATTCTAAGTCTATTTTCACACTCGCGTTTTTGGGCGGATCCATCATGGATCTGCAAAAAAACTGATCCGTTACAATAATACAACCGCATGCATCCGTCATGAACGGATCCGGTTGTATTATCTGTAACATGGCCTAGACAGATCCGTCCATGGCACAAGACTATTGTGCCCGAGAAAACGGATCCGTCCTGGCACACAATGTAAGTCAATGGGGACGGATCCTGACACAAAACGTTTGGCTCAGTTTCATCAAGCAAGCAGCGTTTTGGTGTCCACCTCCAGAGCAGAATGGAGACGGAACGGAGGCAAACTGATGCATTCTGAGCGGATCCTTTTCCATTCAGAATGCATTAGGGCAAAACTGATCCGTTTTGGACCGCGTGTGAGAGCCCTGAACGAATCTCACAAACGGAAAGCCAAAACGCTAGTGTGAAAGTAGCCTAAGTCAGTGTGGAGACGGATCTCTGTACAGTATTAATCCAAAGTTTTGAACAAAGCGACTTTGGATGTAATTCGCTGCCCTGCGTTACACCCATCCGAGCGCAGCCTCACTCCATGTCGTCGTTTTGCAGACTGAAACATAAGCCGTAGGGAAACATATCTGCTCCATTAAAGATATAAAGCAATCCAAGCTATATTTCATACTGCAACTTTCATTGATATATAGGTGTTAAATAGGAAGCCTACGTGAGATTCTAGCCGTAACATATTAAGCAGACTACACCACGACCCAAACCCGTCCAAATGTGGCCGAAGACTGAAAAAAAAAAAAAAAGTTAGTATGATGTTGGTAGGGAGAGGACGAGCAGTCGGTACTATGAACAGTTATTCAGATACAGTAAATGGAGAGGGGTTACCACACGGGACCCCTCATAATGTAGGCTGTTTCTATACCAACTTGTTATAGTTTTATGGGAAGGGGGTTCTGTGGGCCCCTGGTAACCTTTACTAACGAATCGTCTGCTGTTGAACTGTTGAGTCCGAGTTTTAGCCGTTCCGTGATCCATGGGGAGAGTATTAGCAAAAACACAGGTTGTATTATGGATCCTGTTAAAGTGCTGGTAGATAACGGATGTCCTCGTTCATAAGGATACAGATCTCAAAGTGATTGCTGAAGATCTAAAAAAAGAGCCTGTGCCTCTCGAGCTGCAGTACCGGATACAACCAATGGGCAAGAGTGGCGCGGTTTCTGAAAGTGAAAAAAGGGGGGGGGGGGGGGGGGGGGGAAAGCGCCCGTCTGGACAACCCCTTTAAATTTCATACCCTATAATCAGCTGAAGCTCGGATGTTACAACTTGCGGCCCAACTAAGTAAAAAAACAAAAAACAAAAAAATCATGCCAAACCAAAAGCTGGGCTTCAGTTGTCTTGATCTAGCACCATCATTCAGAGGTCTCAAGGTCACCACTCGACATGGTGAGAGCACAGCTCCCGTTTCCATTGTCCCTTCATGATCATCTTTGAGGTCCTTTGAGTTTTTTTTTTTTTTAAACTTTGTTTTTCTGTCTTTGCAAAAGTTCACAGTGGGGTGCTATGGCAGACGGTGGGCACCTGTTGCCTAGAGCTGCTGTTAAACCCTGCGGCACCGTTTCCGCTGACATTCCTCTGCGCCCGGCGGGCAGCTGCTGTCTGAGTCGCTCCCGCAGGAGGCGGCGGCTGCAGTGTCACTTTTGCGCTGCCTGGAAGGGCTGATTCCCATCTGTAGGACCCAGCCGAGCTTGTTACTCAGCACTTGTTTGAGACCTGGAGGGAGAGGTAATGCCTCCAGAGAGTCTACACAGTCAGGAAGCAGCTGGCGCAAGCGGGCACAGCACAGGTACTGGAGGGAGGTACGGCAGCAGCACTGAGCGGATCACTTTCATGCTGCTCTTCGCGGCTGTAGAACAGACCATGGGGAAAAACTTCTTGTTCCGCAGCTGAGTGGCTGCTACACCTGGAAGGCGAGAGGAACATCTAAAGCAACCTGCTCTGTTAAGGCCTCTTTCACACATTGGACTCGCAGTGTGTGTCAGCGAGAGCACCCGCCCTGACCTCCCAGCACTGCCGGGGTCACATAGCATTATATTGATTTATGATGCTATGTTATCCTTAGAGGTCTGGAATGTATTGTATAACACTGACAGCATTATGTCAGTGTTATACAATATATTTCAGAACTGTAAGGGTTACATAGCATCATAAATCAATATAATGCTATAAGTGCTGGGAGGTCCGGACGGGAGCTCTCGCTGACAAATACTACGAGTCCAATGCATGGAACTCGCTTGTGTGAAAGGGGCCTAATGGTCATCTTTGCCCCCTCTAACGTTGACAGCCACAGTGTACTCCCTTAACATAGGCATTTAGTAGCCCTCTAAAGCAAGGATGTCAAACTCGTAGCCCTCATGCTGTTGCAAAACCACAACTCCCAGCATGCCCTGATAGGTGTAGGCTGTCTGGGCATGATGGAAGTTGTAGTTTTGGAACAGCTGATGGGCCACGAGTTTGACATCTATGCTCTAAAGCACTCCAAGGGTGTATGCACTTTACTACAAGTACATACTGACCCTATGGAGGCTAAACGGACACTCTTTTGGCATATGTTTGGTCAATGGGGTCCTATGGGACCCCACTGATATTGGAAATATTGTGGCCGTGCTGCAGTTCTCTGCACAGCTGGGTTGCCAGGGTTTTACTGTGCACAGAAAAACAGCAAAGGAGAATCAGACTAAGGGATCATGCACACAAACGTATTTTCTTTCCTTGTCCGTTCAGTTTTTTTTTTTTTGCGGACGGTATGCGGAACCATTCATTTCAATGGATCCACAAGAAAACTGAAGATACTCCGTATGCATTCTTTTTCCGTATGTCCGCATTTCTGTTCCGCAAAAATAGAACATGTCCTATTATTGTCCACTTTACGGACATGAATAGGGCTGTTCTATTAGAGGCCAGCTGTTCCGTTCCGCAAAATACGGAATGCATACAGACCGCAAAATACATATGGTCGTGTGCATGAGCGTTGCGGCCCCTTGATTCTCAAGATTGGAGGTGGTCCCAGAGGTCAGCCCGCACCAGTCATAAAATGATGGCATATCCTAGTGACATGCCATCAATTTATAAGATTGGAATACCCCTTTAAATCACAATTTTGTTAAAGGGGTTGGCCAAGACTTACCAATTTTTCAGGTAGCAGCTGTACAGTCATTTCTGTCACCTCATTGTTGGGTAGAAGGTCCCCGTATGATGGTCCATGTAAACAATGCGATCTACAGTAACCAAGAGGGCAGCGGGCACTTGATTTTCTCATGTGACCTCTTTCCTGGCTGTATCCTATTCTGCACAGGTGCTGGATGGTAGTTAAAACGGTTCAGAATGCAGTTGGAGGTTAGCAAGGAAAGTGGTCACTGATGCCATATTGGTTACTATGGAAAGGGCGGTGGGTCGGCCCTGATTACATGGGCCATGGACTGGCAGCCGAGGGCCTTCTTGCCTGCGATGAGGTAAGAGAAACACCTCTTTACAGCTGCTGGTGACACCTTATGCATTTAGGAAAAATTGGCAAGGATTGGCCAACCTCATTAAATACCGCTCTACGGTATAAAGGGATGACGCTACTGTGAGCGGCTACGCTTCTAGCATATCTTACCGATACACTTCCTGTTCTTGTAGAAGGTCAGCACCCCATGCCAAGTATCCAGATGCACTCCAATAATTGACCCTTGGCCAAAGCGTGAGGAGAAACTGTTTTTGTCACCTTTGTGCTGGAGTAACCCTAAAAGACGGAGAGGAAAGATAAGCAACATAACGCACAGCCATTCAGATGAATAGTCATCCATGTAATACACGAATGACCCCAGTCCGCCAGAGCCCCCGCTTGTGAGCAGCTCTCCCCTCTGACTCAAAGGGCGGGGATCCTCTTAATAATGCCCATATATCTCAAGAGGGCATACAGACAGGATAAGTCTTCCTGAGACAACCCCTTTAAAGGTTAATTAATATTGATGACCTATCCTCAGGATAGGTCATCAATATCAGGCCAGCAGGGGTCTGACTCCCGGGACCCCTGCCGATCAGCTGTTAGAAGAGGCCAGCGTTTTATGAACGCCGCGGCCTTTTCCTACTACGCCGTGTGGCGTCACCGTACATCGGTCACATGGCCTAATTGCAGCTCAGCCCTATTCAAGTCAATAGGGCTAAGCTGCAATAAGCACAGCCACTATACGATGCACGGCGCTGTGCGTGGAGAGATGCCAGGGGCCGGCTGCGCTCATCAGAGCTCCGGTAAGCGCGCAGGCTCCCTGTAACAGCTGATTGGCGGGGTGCCAGGACTTAGACCCCCGCCGATGTGATAATGATGAACTATCCTGTGGATAGGTCATCATCATCCATTCCTCAATAACCCCTTAAATGCTGGAGTCCACTGACAGATCTCAGGCTGTAATAAGCAGCACCCAGTTATCTGACAGCAGAACCCCACTATTACCTGTGTACGAGAGACCCCAACTCTCCACATCTTTCCCCAGCAGGCTGCAGAAGGTGTGCCGGTACTTGTCCAGGTTTACATCCGATGTGCCAATGCCAACCATCTGAGAATGGAAACAGGCGCAGAATAAAGCACTGGGGTTCTTTACAGGATTATATGAAATGTATAGAGTTCTGCACGAAAACCCCACTCACCTACAGCTGAAAGCGATCTGTGCATATATGAGGGCAAGATACGAATCCACAACAAGCTCTACATCTGGCGTAATTGCAACTGATTTTTAATGCAGATTTCACCCTCTGCACTGCAAAGGGTTAAAACTGCATTTATAGGTATGAGGGCGTTACCATTACACCAAGAGGCTCTGCTCTCTCTGCAACTGCTGTGCCCTCTGCATTTTGATTGGCAGGGCCACGCAGTGTAAACGTCATCACACCTGGTCCTGTCAAAGTGGAGATGGCGCGGCAATTGCAGAGAGAGCAGAGCCTCTAGGAGTAACGGCAACGCCCCCGTTGCTCCTAGAGGCTCATTTGCATATATTAAATAATTTTTCTCAGCAATGCGGGCACATATGAACATGGGACCAACACAGATGCCTTCAGCTGCCAAGCGCACATGTAACAGGTCAGCCGGTGTCATGGGTACAGAACTGCTGACAGATGCCCGTCAAACAGGTATTTGTTAATAACTTACTTAAAGGGGTTGGCCCATCTGGGACATAGGTGCAGGTCCTTGCTATATGCCATCTATCTAGAGAACGGGGCCCTGGAAGTGAAGGACAATACACTGCACAAGCGCTGTGCACTCTATTACTATGGGATCTCACAAAGCCGAGTTCTGGTTTGGCTATTTCCGTCTGTCCTATAGTGCTGTATAAAGCGGTGGCTGCGCTTGCGCGGTGCACTCTCCACTCACCAATATGGGACTGATGGAAATAGCAGAGCCGGAGTTTGGCTATTTTTGGAACTTCCATATGCACTTTTGTACTCTGTTCACTTCAGGGGTCCCGCTCTGGAGATAAAAGTGGTTCCCAGATGTGGGGCTGGTACCTTTCTCATATTGATGGCATACCCTAGTGATATGCCATCACTACCCTTTTAATGTGTACCCAGCCTTTGGGACAAAAAATAAATAAAAAAAAATTAAAAATAGAAATTATGCACTGGACATCCCCTTTAACCCAAGGGGACCAGACGTGTACTGGTGCCAATATTGTGTGCTGGCAATAAGGCCTGGGCTACACTGCCACTTTCTGTAGCGCGACTGATTGATTTTAACTATTGAACGACAGCTGCAGTCCAAATGAATACATTCTCGTGGACTGCAGCGGTCGTTCAATAGTTAAAATCAATCTGTCGCGCTACAAAAAGTCGCAGTGTAGCCCAGGCCTAACCCACCTTTGTTTAGTACATACCATGTCTGTGCCATAGACGGGCGAGGTCATCTTAATCTCCCAAAAGTGCTGCCCTTCAGTGAGCACCTTGTTGCCTCGGATTGCGGCCGTGCCACAGCTGTACTCCGTGTGGAAGCTGACCTTCCGGTTATCGCAGCTCAGCACGGTGGCAGTGGATTTGCTGCCGTCATCCCACACCCAGTCAAAATCTGCAATGGAAAGGAATAAAAAAAACTGGTTGAGAACTGGTGGGTGGGTTGCACTACAGGGCTGCGGACTGTCGTCTTACAGTCATCGTCCTCTCCGCACTGGCAGCTCTTGATCTGGTGGAAGGTGTGCAGGCTGGAGCAGTAGGCATCGTTCTGGCTGTCGCAGCTACAGTATGATTCGCCCGTCACGGGCACTGCGCTGGGTATGGAGGGGGGCAAGTGCAGGAGCTCAATCTCAGAGTCGCTGTTGCTGTGCTGTGAAAGACGAGAAATTGCAAAGTAAATGTCCCGTCAATGAAACACAGTCATCGTAGCTCTGCAACAGTCTGTCCATGTTTCAAGAGCTCTGCTTGCAGTCAGTGACCGGAAATAACTTTTGTTTAAATCTGGAAGGTTGAAAACCTAGAAAGAAAGCTTCTCATTTACTGACACCAAGCAGAAGCGCAGGGCGAAAGCCAAGGATTCAGCTTGATTGACGTAAAATCCACTTGAAATGAACCCAACGGTACAACGTGGACAATTCAGAAATGGCGGAGAGCATACATGGAGGAAGGTCAGCTGATTACCTGTCCGTCGGAATCATAGCCCCAGGATTCATCTCCTGCCGGCAGAGCTGGTGCCCGAGTGTCCTGGTCTCTGCGTACCCCACTCAATACAAAGCGCCAGGCACGGCTGCTGCGTGGTCGACGAGCCATGTTACGCATTGATGACTGGAAGAATCCAAAAAGCGGAATATGACAAAATGACGCCCACAACTATCGATCTGCATAGTCTGGCCCACAGTAGGTATAACGAAGCATCCGGGCATCTGTCAGCAGTTTTGTACCTATGACACTGGCTGACCTGTTGCATGTCCACTTGGCAGCTGAAGGCATCTGTGTTGGTCCCATGTTCATATGTGCCCGCATTGCTGAGAAAAATGATGTTTTATTATATGCAAATGAGCCTCTAGGAGCAACGGGGGCGTTGCCATTACACCTAGAGGCTCTGCTCTCTCTGCAACTGCCACGCCCTCTCCATTTTGATTAACAGGATCAGGTGTGATGATGTTTACACTGCCTGGTCCTGTCAATCAAAGTGCACAGGACGCGGCAATTGCAGAGAGAGCAGAGCTTCTAGGTGTAACGGCAACGCCCCCGTTGCTCCTAGAGGCTCATTTGCATATATTAAAACATAATTTTTCTCAGTAATTCGGGCACATATGAACATGGGACCAGACACAGATGCCTTCAGCTGCCAAGTGCACATGTACCAGGTCGGGCAGTGTCGTAGGTACAGAACTGCTGACAGATGCCCTTTAAAGTTTAGCTCCAGGTTTGCTGAGCTTTTTGACAGTTGCTCCCTAGAAACAAAATTGAGCATTTTAAGTAGCAGAAAGCAACAGGTGGAGAAGAGCTGTAATGCTAAGGAGCAACTGACAGTATAGTCATGGGGGATTGCGATCTGATAAGGTGACGGCTCAGTGTTAGGACATGCCGTCACTTTATGATCAGTGGCAGGTCGACCTCTGGGACCCCCAATGATCCAGATAATGAAAGATTGCCTGGAAAGCAGGTTGGCTGGCTGTCGCTGTGGAAGAGAAAAAAACTGTCAAGAGGCTGCAGCGTTACCCCTATTCTCAGGATCGATGAGCCGGACCCCCCCCCCCAATCATAAAGTGGTGGCGCCCTTTTATCAGATGGGGAATACCCTGACACCTGTACTGCACAGGTAATCACAGAGCCATCTAGTGGCCACCTGGAGAAGTGCAGGTAGTCACCAGCGCTCTACATGCAATGTAACGCTGCACCGTGGGGACGTCACGTTCACATTTTGCATGTTGTGACGGCCATGAGCCTGGGTCACATGACCTTGTCTGACCACTACAAAGCCACAGACCTCCTGTCACCCAGAGGGATGTCCGATCCAAAATTCATTAGGCTTTTAGGGAGGCGGCTGCCAGGACCCTAGTGGATCCTTGTTTCCGCCATAGTGGACAGCCCCGCCATGACCGCGGAGCGTAGGAGAAGGCACGGACCTTCCCCCCCCCCAAAAAAAACCAGTGCAAGACCCCTTCTTATCTCTGCAAATCCTTCTGGTGTCTGGTAGAGCACGCTGAGAGTTGTAGTCCATCAACGTCAGCCTTGCAGGATTCACGGAGGGATAACACGCGGCGACTTGCGCAGTAAAAGCCACATGACAACCGCGCTGTGCAATTTCAATGACCCCCAATTCGCCTGCGATGTCACTTCTGGCTAAATTGGCGCAGTCAGGTGGCATCATGTGACCCACAGGACTAATGTAAGGGACTGGGGGGTGTAAGGGTCCGCAGTGATGTACCAGCCCCTGGGTACAAGGCATGGAAACCCCATGACAACAATCCCTGGTTATTTCTACCTGTCTGCCTATGCTCAGACAGCTGTGATCCCCCTCCTCCCTGTTCACCCCCCTTCTTGTCCCACTTTGCCCGGACTCCCCCCTCCAAGGCCATTCCTTTGCTCTCTGGCAATAAGTAAAGGGCCTCCTCACCCGGCCGACCGCCTACCTACCTGCCTTCCTGCCCGGACCCACAGCCGCACAGACGTCAACAATAACCCCTGAACTACCTCTGCCCCACCAACGAGCAGCCGGGCCTCGATTGGCCAGTCAACCACGTCAATCATTCAACCTTTTCCCACTATTGGCCAAGAGTTCTGTCATTCAACCTAAAGAGGCGGGATTATTTTCTGGTTCTCGGCGTTGATTGGAAGGTTTCTTCAAGTCCTTTTACAGCAAAAGACCGCCTTCTTTTTCACGTTTACTGTACTGGAAACACGTGACTGTCATCGCTGACGTGATTGGTTTAAATAGCACCCGCCCATCGAACGCCTCGTTTCTCTAATAATTGGTGTATGTAGCCAATGGGGGAAGAGTAAAATGTATACTTGCCGCTGATTGGTTAAAACCTGTGCCAGTCTTATTCGATGAGGAAGTGACTGTCCAGCATGGCTACAGCGCCTGGTGAGCCCTGCTTCTTCCTGTTATGATTGTGGGACGTTCACATTATGACTTGTGTATTTCATAGATTGCTGGTATTGTCTGCTTCTGGGTATATAAAGAGCATTCTGCCTGTATATAGGAAAGGCAGCGTAGTTATAAGACAGCGAGCTGTACCTTTAAAGGGAACCTGTCACCGGGATTTTGTGTATAGAGCTGAGGACATGGGTTGCTAGATGGCCACTAGCACATCTGCAATACCCAGTCCCCATAGCTCTGTGTGCTTTTATTGTTGAATAAAAACGATTTGATACATATGCAAATTAACCTGAGATGAGTCCTGTACGTGAGACGAGTCAGAGACAGGACTCATCTCAGGTTAATTTGCATATGTATAAAATCATTTTTCCCCCCACAATAAAAGCACACAGAGCTATGGGGACTGGGTATTGCGGATGTGCTAGCGGCCATCTAGCAACCCATGTCCTCAGCTCTATACACAAAATCCCGGTGACAGGTTCCCTTTAAGCTGTTAAACCACCGTTCCATAGTTTTTAATGGTATCTGTTCCTGGGAAAGCTGGGTGACAGCTGTGGTGGCCAGCATGACGCGTCCTATAGGAGTGGTCACTCATTTCTCTAGACCTTTAATAGGACAGATGCCCTTTAATTCAGTAATACATATTACGCATGCCATGGAGGTGACGCCATCTTGTTCGGTGCCCTCTGCACCACTTTCCATCCCCATCCTCTCTAGCGGTCTCCTGATCTGGAGCAGAGGGGAGGAACTGAGGAAAATGGAATGCTGAGATCTGGGGACATTGAAGAGTTAGGGACAGCCTCCGTGGCACTTGTGATAGCGGCCCCGGGGACTAAAAGTTGAATTTCGCCGCCATGCCGCTTACACTGCTCCCCCATATATAGCGCTGTCAGCAGTTTGGAGGGCTGGGGGTTGCGGTTGCCAAGTTAAGCCACACCCAAAGGGGGGGGGTTTGTGTGGGCGTAGCTTAAAACGGGGTGTTAAGTCGTTATGTTATAATGTGGCTCCCAGTAATAGTAATGCCCCAATTAGTGCCCCCCAGTAATATTAATGCCTCCATTAGTACACCCCAGACTTAATAATCCCCCCATTAGTGCCCCCCAGAATTAATAGTGCCCCCAGTAATAGTAATGCCCCCATTAGCGCCCCTCAGAAATAATAATGCCCCCATTAGCGCCCCCCAGAATTTATAGTGCCCCAATTAGTCCCCCCAATAATAGTAATGCCCCTATTAGTGCCCCCCAGAGTTAGGTGCCCCCTGTAATAGTAATGCCCCCATTAGTCCCTCCAATAATAGTAATGCCCCTATAAGTGCCCCCTGTACTAGTAGTGCCCCCAGTAATAGTAATGCCCCTATTAGTGCCCCCCAGAGTTAATAGTGCCCCCCTGTAATAGTAATGCCCCCATGAGTGCCCCATAGTTACCAGCCGTTGGCAACCCTAGCTGGGGGGTATGCAGCCTAGAATACTGCAGTATGTATGACCATATGATATCTCCTTACAGGTAATCTTGCTGGTGTGCAGCATATCCTCCTGGTACTGTCGGGGAAAGGAGGCGTTGGCAAAAGTACCATATCCACTCAGATTGCTCTGGCATTGCGTCATGCTGGGAAGAAGGTGAGTGCCCTATATGGTTTTGTAAAAGAAAAGAAAAGCGGGGGGGAGGGGGGCTCCCTAGTGTAAAATCTCTGGTGATCGCAGGACGATTCAAGCCTAAGTATACCGTACCGTACTAGAGAGAAGTGGAGTTCCTCCCGAATGGGACAAGTACCAGGCTGCTGCGCTAGTATGCCGGACGGACCTCGGTGGACACCAGAGAGAACACGTGGAGAGGATAGCTCAAGGGCAAGAAAAAAAATTAAAAAAATAATAAATCGCACACTTCACTGGGGACTCCCAATAAAAGATTTTTTATTAAAAAATAAAAGCATGACATTTAGCTACACGTTTTTGTGGAGGTCCGCCTTCATCAGGCTGGAGAATTAAGTCAAAAGTCACAGGACACCCTTTTATTTCGAAAACGAAAGGGAAAATGAAATATCTGAATACCCCAGCAAGTAATGGGTGAGGGGGCCTATCTTTTAGGCTATGTCTGGAACATGGCCACAATCTTGAAAGCTGCCATATTGGATCAAAGGCAACATTTTCCAATGGAAAGGGGATCATGTAGTATAGCTAAGAAGACCAGAATTTTCTCAGAAATCGATTGCCGCAATCAAATTTGCAATATATCTTGTGGTTCAAAGTTATCAACACAGAAATTTGCAACAACTGTGAATGTTCCCTGGGATGCACAGCTATTTGACATGTTCAATGTGTTTTCCCTGGTACTGAACTTTAAGTTTAGAACCTTTTTGTGCTGATAACTTTTGAACCACAATAGATATTGCAAATCTGATTAAGGCAATCAATTTCTGAGAAAATTCTGGTCTTCTTTGAAATGCTACATGACCCTCTTCCCGTTAGAAAAATGTACCCTTAAAGGGTTTCTACCACCAGATTTTGACACATTTAGCTGACTGACACTAGCGATCTGCCCTACCTAACTGTGCTCTTGTATCACCTTTGTCTGCTGCCCCTAAGCTTAAAAACGTACTTTTAGTGATATGCAAATGAGCCTCTAGGTGCTATGGGGGCGTCTTTTCAGCACCTAGAGGCTCCGTCTACTCGCTATTTCTGCCGCCCACCGCGTCCCTCCAGCCCGTCCCGCTCCTCTTGATTGACAGCCAACCTCGCTCCATCTCGAATTCCCGCGCTGTGCGCTTCTGTATTCGGCGCAGTGAGTGTCGGACCGCTCCCTGCGCCGTAATCGGCGCAGGCGCAGTGAAGATGCCGGAGCAGGGAGCGATCCGACAGTCAATGCGTCTGCGCCGAATACAGAAGCGCAGGCGCGGGAATTCGTCCGAGATGGAGCGAGGTTGGCTGTCAATCAAGAGGAGCGGGGCGGGCTGGAGGGACGCGGTGGGCGGCAGAAATAGTGAGTAGACGGAGCCTCTAGGTGCTGAAAAGACGCCCCCATAGCACCTAGAGGCTCATTTGCATATCACTAAAAGTACGTTTTTAAGCTTAGGGGCAGCAGACAAAAGGTGATACAAGAGCACGGTTAGGTAGGGCAGATCGCTAATGTCAGTCAGCTAAATGTGTCAAAATCTGGTGGTAGAAACCCTTTAATACAATATAGTGGCTTTCAAGATGGCAGCCATGTTCCGAACATAGCCTAAATATCTGAATACCCATTACTTGCTGGGGTATTCAGATATTTCCAGCGACCTTTGACTCACCCTGTATATATTGATCTGCTTCTGTAACAGTCCTCCATCCTGATAAAGGTGGCGGACCTCCACAGAAATGCATCGCTAAATGTCATGTTTTTATTTTATATTTTAATAAAAATATTGTTATTGGAGTCCCCAGTCTAGCAGGCCACTGTTTCTTGTTCTCGAGCTATCCTTTGACAATCTGGTTACTAAGGATAGACAGCATATCAGCTGCAATCCTCTGTGAGCCAAACTGTCTGACCAATCGGATTGCTCCAATAATTTAGCTCAATCACACACACAGATATTGCTATGAATGGTCTCATTGTATGTAAGTTCCCCCCCCTTTCGCCTTAACTGCTCACTGACATGTTAACGTATGGATGTCTCTGTAGGTCGGCATACTGGACGTAGATCTGTGTGGGCCCAGTATACCCTGCATGCTGAACGCTCATGGCAAGGACGTCCATCAGTGTGACAGCGGCTGGGTGCCAGTCTACGTGGACCAGGAGAAGAGCATCTCGCTCATGTCCATTGGATTCCTGCTGGAGCGACCTGACGATGCTGTAGTATGGAGGGGACCTAAGAAGAACGGTATGGAGGGTCCCCTGCTTCTTATTTCAGGGCGATTGAGCTAAATCACATAGTAATGAACCAAACATTCGGTACTTTATAATGGGGGAGTTTACAGTCAATCCTACGGAATTGTCCTTGTTGGAATTGAACCTAGACTGCAAAGATTTAAAGGGGTTGAAATGGACTTCTTAGTTGAAATGAACACAGGATGTTCTTATTTGTAACGTAACAGTAGTAATCAGATTTTTTTTGTCTATGGATGTCTACAGTACGGAGATCTACGCTTGGGGACTGTATCGCTATAATATTCCCATTCAGCTTTCAGGAATCTTGAGACAGATTGCTAAGGACAAGCTGCTTTATGACCCCTGTAACTGGGTACTGTATTTCTGTAATATTCCAATCCAGACTTCAGGAATCTTGAGACAGATTGGTTGCAGGGACAAGCTGCCTGATGACCCCTTGATCAGCTCTGAATCCATAGAAACCAGTCTGTGTCAAATCGCGCCGCCCAAAATTGACACTCTACTGAGAGTGGGAATTGGGGTAATAGCAGACGGGTCGTACTATACCGCATCTCAGCTTGCACTATTAATCAGATTTTTCCAAGCATGCATCTAGGTGGAGAAATGTTGCAATACTGAACAGGAGTCCGGCGCTTTGGGTTGGTATTGAGGTCTTTGTCCCCCTTTTGTCTTCCAGCAATGATAAAACAGTTCGTGGGTGACGTGGCCTGGGGCGACTTGGATTTCCTTATTGTTGACACTCCACCGGGAACTTCCGATGAGCACATTTCCACTGTGGACTCTCTGAGGCCCTTTAAACCCATGGGAGCTGTACTGGTCACCACGCCTCAGGTGAAATGTCATTGATTCCATTGTCGAGACTGATTTAAGCATTTTTTCCTAAAATAAAAAAAGATTATCGCTATGTCTAGGGGTAAAGTTAGTGGGAGACTGCCTCAAAGTGGGTTAAAAAAAAAAAAAAAAAAAAAAACACTTCTCCCATGGCGGTTCCCGTTTCGACACTTAATGGGTCTCTGCTTTCTAGGCTTCATGGTCCTGGCTTGCCTGGAGATATCTGATCATATAATCACCTGATTTAGCCGGTGATCGGCCGAACGGGCGTGAGGACCCAGGACCTGGAAGCAGGTGGCTGCCAAAAGCCGTTGATCTTTGGGGGCGTCCGGGTGTCGGACCCCCACCGATCTGATGACCTAGGATAGGTCATCAACGTCTGTAACCTGGACAACTTCTTTAAGGTTGTCTACTGCTAAATTCAACCGCTGGAAAATCCCTTTAAATATAAGTCTGTGATTATTCAACTGTCTTTGGGGAAGAAAATGAGGCGCCACCTGGTTCCCCAGACGTGGCTGCATGGCACAGAGGTTTATGCAAGGATACTGTCAGTACTTACAGCATGGGTAGGTGGAGGTGTTATCTGACGACATGTATTGTTGCAGGCAGTATCCATCGGAGATGTAAGACGTGAACTGACGTTCTGCAAGAAGATGGGGCTTCCGGTGGTTGGAATTGTGGAGAACATGAGCGGCTTTGTTTGTCCTCATTGCGCGGTGAGCTGAGGGTTTTGGTCGGGGGGAGTTGTTTCGATGGCCACTATAGGTAACGCTAATACTTTATTACATTGTGATGTAAATGTAGAGTTACAATGTAAGTACAATCAGACAGTCGTATCCCACCCACTGTTAGGCTGCATTCACATGTCCGCAATTCTGTTCCGCATTTTGCGGACCCATTCATTTCTATGGGGCCACATGATGTGCTGTCCGGATCCGGAAATGCGGGTCCGCAATTCCGTTCCCGAAAGAAATAGAAAATGTCCTATTCTTGTCCGCAATTGCGGACAAGATTAGGCATTTTCTATTATAGTGCCGGCGATGTGCGGTCCGCAAAATGCCGTTGTCCGTGTTTTGCGGATCCACAAAACGTATACGGATGTGTGAATGGACCCTTACTAGAAATGTAAAGGGGTTTTCTGGGATTTTCATATTGATGGCCTATCCACAGGCTGTTTGGGGAAGACTGTGAGCGCTGCGGCCTCCTTGCAGCTTACCAACCAAAAGACGGCCCATGGCCTAACCTCAGGATAGGTCATTAATGTGATCAGTGGCGGTCTGACCCTCGATGGTCAGCTGTTTGAAGAAGCAGTTGCCTCCTCACCCCTTACCAAGCATAGCCCCGTCCATTGGATAGCGGCTGTACTTGGTACCATGACGTCACTGGCCCAGGAAGAGGCTTAAGGGCTCTTCATACAGCTGATTGACTCCTGGGGTAGGGTAAGGTATCCTCTTGAGGAACGGCCATCAATATGAAAGTCCTAGAAAACTCTTTTAAAGCCTCCCTCACTCCTTCTTGCCACAGCAAGGGTTCAGGATGAACGCTTAAAGGTGTATTCACATTCTTAAAGGGATTGTCCTCTGTGGAGAGTGACTTTTTGTTCGAATGTCAGTGGCGATGCAGCAGGCAGTTATCGCTAAGGAACCGTTCCTTCCCAATAACTGCCTGCTCGCCAGTCGAGGAAAGAGCTGCATTTACATTCAGCAATCTCCTCCACTGTATGGAGACAAGTGACCGCTACATCACTCATCCTTATACAGATTGCCTTTGGGCAGCCGATCGCTATTTACACATCATGATCTGCCGCTCAGAAACAATGATTTAATGTGCTGCATGAACAATCCCTTCACCCGATAAACGAGCGTTTTACTCGTTCACCCAGTGATGGGCAGTACATTTACACAGGGCGATTATTGGGAACGAGCGTTCCTAGTAACGGCCGAAGAATTGTGCAGTGTCAATCCACCATTAGGGTCTCCTGTGTATAGTTGCGTTATTTTTTATGGGAAACCCCCTTTAAGGACTCTCATGCTGCATCTGAGCTTTTACATGGTGTCTTTGTCTCACCCTAGGAATGCACTAATGTTTTTTCCAAAGGCGGTGGTGAGGAGCTAGCAAGACACGCCGGAGTCCCATTTCTAGGTAAATGAAAATGAAAATTCACTATTAAATGTGTCATCCCGTTGTAGAGGCAGATTATAAAACCCTGGAGGACTGAGAAGTGGATAAGATGATTCTCCCCTAATGTAGTCCATCTGGGACCCGCTGCTATCATGTTACTTGTTAGACATCAATATGCCATAAATGTCCCAGATGGGAATACCCTTTAACCACTTCAACCCCGCTAGCTGAAACCCCCTTCATGACCAGGCCACTTTTTACACTTCGGCACTACACTACTTTCACCGTTTATCGCTCGGTCATGCAACTTACCACCCAAATGAATTTTACCTCCTTTTCTTCTCACTAATAGAGCTTTCATTTGGTGGTATTTCATTGCTGCTGACATTTTTACTTTTTTTGTTATTAATCAAAATTTTACGATTTTTTTTTTGCAAAAAAATGACATTTTTCACTTTCAGTTGTAAAATTTTGCAAAAAAAAAACTACATCCATATATAAATTTTTCGCTAAATTTATTGTTGTACATGTCTTTGATAAAAAAAAAAAAAATGTTTGGGTAAAAAAAAAAATGGTTTGGGTAAAAGTTATAGCGTTTACAAACTATGGTACAAAAATGTGAATTTCCGCTTTTTGAAGCAGCTCTGACTTTCTGAGCACCGGTCATGTTTCCTGAGGTTCTACAATGCCCAGACAGTAGAAAAACCCCACAAATGACCCCATTTCGGAAAGTAGACACCCTAAGGTATTCGCTGATGGGCATAGTGAGTTCATAGAACTTTTTATTTTTTGTCACAAGTTAGCGGAAAATGATGATTTTTTATTTTTTTTTCTTACAAAGTCTCATATTCCACTAACTTGTGACAAAAAATAAAAACTTCCATGAACTCACTATGCCCATCACAAAACACCTTGGGGTGTCTTCTTTCCAAAATGGGGTCACTTGTGGGGTAGTTATACTGCCCTGGCATTCTAGGGGCCCAGATGTGAGAGAAGAAGTTTGCAATCAAAATCTGTAAAAAATGACCGGTGAAATCCGAAAGGTGCACTTTGGAATGTGTGCCCCTTTGCCCACCTTGGCTGCAATAAAGTGTGACACATCTGGTATTGCCGTACTCAGGAGAAGTTGGGGAATGTGTTTTGGGGTGTCATTTTACATATACCCATGCTGGGTGAGAGAAATGTCTTGGCAAAAGACAACTTTTCCAATTTTTTTTATACAAAGTTGGCATTTGACCAAGATATTTATCTCACCCAGCATGGGTATATGTAAAATGACACCCCAAAACACATTCCCCAACTTCTCCTGAGTACGGCGATACCAGATGTGTGACACTTTTTTGCAGCCTAGATGCGCAAAGCGGCCCAAATTCCTTTTAGGAGAGCATTTTTAGACATTTGGATCCCAGACTTCTTCTCACGCTTTAGGGCCCCTAAAAAGCCAGGGCAGTATAAATACCCCACATGTGACCCCATTTTGGAAAGAAGACACCCCAAGGTATTCAATGAGGGGCATGGCGAGTTCATAGAAATTATTTTTTTTTGCATAAGTTAGCGGAAATTGATTTTTATTTTTATTTTTTTCTCACAAAGTTTCATATTCCGCTAACTTGGGACAAAAATTTCAATCTTTCATGGACTCAATATGCCCCTCACGGAATACCTTGGGGTGTCTTCTTTCCGAAATGGGGTCACATGTGGGGTATTTATACTGCCCTGGCTTTTTAGGGGCCCTAAAGCGTGAGAAGAAGTCTGGAATATAAATGTCTAAAAAATGTTACGCATTTGGATTCCGTGAGGGGTATGGTGAGTTCATGTGAGATTTTATTTTTTGACACAAGTTAGTGGAATATGAGACTTTGTAAGAAAAAACAAACAAAAAAAAATATATATATTTCCGCTAACTTGGGCCAAAAAAATGTCTGAATGGAGCCTTACGGGGGGGGTGATCAATGACAGGGGGGTGATCACCCATATAGACTCCCTGATCACCCCCCTGTCATTGATCACCCCCCTGGTAAGGCTCCATTCAGACGTCCGTATGATTTTTACGGATCCATGGATACATGGATCGGATCCGCAAAACACATACGGACGTCTGAATGGAGCCTTACAGGTGGGTGATCAATGACAAGGGGGTGATCACCCATATACACTCCCTGATCACCCCCCTGTCATTGATCACCCCCCTGGTAAGGCTCCATTCAGACGTCCGTATGATTTTTACGGATCCATGGATCGGATCCGCAAAACACATACGGACGTCTGAATGGAGCCTTACAGGTGGGTGATCAATGACAAGGGGGCGATCACCCATATAGACTTCCTGATCACCCCCCTGTCATTGATCACCCCCCTGTAAGGCTCCATTCAGACGTCCGTATGATTTTTACGGATCCATGGATACATGGATCGGATCCGCAAAACACATACGGACGTCTGAATGGAGCCTTACAGGTGGGTGATCAATGACAAGGGGGTGATCACCCATATACACTCCCTGATCACCCCCCTGTCATTGATCACCCCCCTGGTAAGGCTCCATTCAGACGTCCGTATGATTTTTACGGATCCATGGATCGGATCCGCAAAACACATACGGACGTCTGAATGGAGCCTTACAGGTGGGTGATCAATGACAAGGGGGCGATCACCCATATAGACTTCCTGATCACCCCCCTGTCATTGATCACCCCCCTGTAAGGCTCCATTCAGACGTCCGTATGATTTTTACGGATCCATGGATACATGGATCGGATCCGCAAAACACATGCGGACGTCTGAATGGAGCCTTACAGGGGGGTGATCAATGACAGGGGGGTGATCAGGGAGTGTATATGGGTGATCACCCCTCTGTCATTGATCACCCCCCTGTAAGGCTCCATTCAGACGTCCACATGTGTTTTGCGGATCCGATCCATGTATCCGTGGATCCGTAAAAATCATACGGACGTCTGAATGGAGCCTTACAGGGGGGTGATCAATGACAGGGGGGTGATCAGTGGTTCATAAAGGGTTAATAAGTGACAGGGGGGGGGGGTGTAGTGGTGTTTGGTGCTACTTTACTGAGCTGCCTGAGTCCTCTGGTGGTCGATCCAAACAAAAGGGACCACCAGAGGACCAGGTAGCAGGTATATTAGACGCTGTTATCAAAACAGCGTCTAATATACCTGTTAGGGGTTAAAAAAATCACATCTCCAGCCTGCCAGCGAGCGATCGCCGCTGGCAGGCTGGAGATCCACTCGCTTACCTTCCGTTCCTGTGAGCGCGCGCGCCTGTGTGCGCGCGTTCACAGGAAATCGCGGCTCTCGCGGGAGGACGCGTATATGCGTCCACCCAGAAGAGCAGGGCCGCCGCCAGGACGCAATCCTGCGTACGGCGGTCCTGAGGTGGTTTTAGTAATAAGTCTGGCCACCTGCCACTAGGGGGCGCTTACTGCATAATGCTTATACATTGAACTCTGTATGCCATAAGCTCCCTCTACTGGTGGCAGGACATTGATTATTTAACTTTATGTTGATGCAGGGAATGTAAAGTGAATTTGTCACCAGCGACCTCGCTATCCAGCTGTTTGCATAGACACATCACCTCATCAAAACACTGTTTTTCTTTTGTTGATCCAAGGCTCTGGTTTATGACTCTCTCTTAATATGCAAATTATACCTTTGGTGCAATGAGGGTGTCACCATTGCTCTTGTTGCACCCAAGCTCCACTCCTTTCTGTGGCCAGCTCCTCCCTGGCTGCCTGGCCCTGTCAATCAAAGCAGCTGGGGAGGGGCCAGCCACAGAAGTGTGGGGGGGAAAAATAGCAGGCTGCGATGGGGACAAGCCTCCCTAGTGTAACCCCTGATGCTAGGGAGTCTCATTCCCATCGCCGCCTGCTATTTGCTGCCCTGTCCCCCACTCCCCCCGGATGTTTTGATCCGCACGGCGGCCATGTGGGCATCAGAAGCGACACAGGTGCCAGAGAGCTGGGTAAGTATAACCTGTATAAGGGGCCCGGGCCTTTTCTGGGTTGGAAAACCCCTTTAAGAATATAGTCTGAATTGTAACGATATATGTACCAAAAATATAATTGTGATAATCCAACTTCTTTCCTTGCAGGTTGTGTTCCTCTTGATCCCCTTTTGACTCAAAGTCTGGAGCAGGGGAAAGACTTTATTCAGGAGTTCCCCAAAAGCGCCACGTACTCGTCCATCACAAGTGTTGCTCAGCAGATCCTGGACATGGTTACGCAGGGATCCTGACCCTGAAGATGGCTGAGATCGGAGGACTTACGTCAGATATTAGCTTAGAATCACGTAGGACAGACAGGTCATGCATTAATCCGGGGACCTCTGATGAGAATATATGGCGGCCGTCAGTGCAAGATCTTGTCATATAAGTTGTCAGCTTGGCGAGATAAACCTCCCGCACCTGTTGTCAGAGCGTTTATATTGGACTTTATCCGATGCGATTGTTGCCTTTATCGTATTACACTCTGCTTGAAGAGACTGCAGCTTTTCACAGTAAAAATCACATGAATACAGAACCCAGTGGTCCAGAATTTTTGCTAATCCAGACTGTAATAAAAGGATCGGTAGGAACCAGTTCAGGGTTTCGGCACTTAAAATGGGGGTCTCATGAAGAGATTTAAAGTTGGTGTGGTGAGGAGGTGATCGCCACAGGTCTGGCCTCTGACAAATAGCAAGTATCACTTGGGAATTGTGCAGGCGGCACCTGTCGGCCAAAAGAAGGGGCACCATGTGATACATGGACAGATTGGTCCACCAGAGCGAGAGCCGCTGTGACTAAAAGGGTCACCGGAGTAGAAATGTGTGTATGAGGAAGTGTAAGTAAAAGTGTAGAGAAATAGAATAGCTTAGATGGATAGAATAGATTTGATAGATAGTGTTTATCTTAAAGGGGTTGTCCGGGTTCAGAGCTATATCCCCATTTTCACCCAGGCAGCCCCGCTGACTGCTCTCCTTTGCCCTGCGCTAAATCGCACAGGGCAAAGGCATTTTTAGGAGATCCGGTGATGTAACGGGCTCTCCATGGGGCTGCCAGGAAGCCCGGTGACGTCACCGGCACTGATGGGCAGGCTCTAGCGCTGCCCTAGCCAGTAAAATGGCTAGGGCAGCGCTAAAGCCCTCCCATCAGAGCCGGTGACGTCACCGAACACACTGCCGGGCGGAAGCTTCCACCCGGCAGTTTGTCATGATAAACAAAAGAGCCCCTGCCCTGCGCGATCTAGCACAGGGCAAGGGAGCGCATCGCAGCATGAGATGCTCCGATGCTAGCCTCAGGGGGGGCTGCCGGGGTGAAAAAAAAGGGTATGTCCGGCTTCCGCTCTGAACCTGGATAACCCCTTTAAGATGTATGGACATAGATGGAAGGGAGAGATAGATAAAGAAAGAAAGAAAGATAAAGATACAAAGAAGGAAAGGGAAATGAATATTGGAGAGACATGAGATGGATAAATATGAGAAATATTGGAGAAATGGCAGCCAACCCATATAGGTCATTAAAATGTTGTACACAACAGTATGTATTTTGCGGTCCGCAAAAAAATACAGATGACGTCTGTGTTGCATCAGTTTTTTATTTTTTTATTTTTTGCGGATCCATTGTAACAATGCCTATCCTTGTTTGCAAAACGGACAAGAATAGGACACGTTCTATCTTTTTTGTGGGGCCGAGGAACGGACATACGGATGCGGACAGCACACGGTATGCTGTCCGCAGCTTTTGTGGACCTGTTTAAATATATGGGTGTTCATCCTATCCGCAAAAAATGCGGATCGGTTGCAGAAGAAGTATACAGTCGTGTGCATGAGCCCTAAAGAGAAGGGTGCATGGGGAATCGATCAAGTTGGGCAGATGAGGGAGAAGTCCAGCTCCTTGCAGGTGAGTGTGCAGGTAAAGGAAGGGAGGGGATTTCAGGAGAGGAGCCAAGGGGTCAACTAAGTAGATCCAGGTCGGATCTAGAGGCAGGCGTCAGAAGCCGTAACCCTCATTGTTGTGAAGAGGAGCAACACAAACAGCACATTAAAACAAGCTACGCTGCGCTATTAAGTCCTAAGTTACGTAAGGACATATCTTCCTGTGCTGTTTGCGTAGCGCCCATTCACTACAATAGGGGTTCAGGAAACAGAGAAGTGCATGGCCCGTTCTGATAGGCCAGACGCTTGGGGACAACACTGCAGTGGAAATGGCGAGATGGGGACAACCCCTAAAGACAACTGGAATGTTATTACCTCAACCTCCATAAGGAGATCCAACGGTTTAATGTTAAAAATCCATTTTGAGATCTAGAATCACAAAAATCAAGTTTAGAAGAAGTCATCTTGTCCCCCAGAATACGAGGGGCTCCCAGTTGCGCAGTCTGTTTCCCATCGCTGCAAATGCTTTGTTTATAAGAGGGTGGCCCCGTGTGGACATTTATGACATATGGATAGGACTTACCATACAGGTGAAACAAGCAAAATTAGAATATTGTGCAAAAGTCCATTTATTTCAGTAATGCAAACTAAAAGGAATTGCATTATTGCAGCTTAAAATTTGAATTTTGTGAAAAGGTTCAATATTCTAGGCTCAAAGTGTCACACTCTAGTCAGCTAATTAATCCGTACCCCCTGAGCAAAGGGGACCTCAAAATTGTGACTTTGGGGTTTCATAAGCTGTGAGCCATAATCATCCAAATTATAAGAACTAAAGGCTTGAAATATCTCGCTTTGCCTGTAATGAGTCTCATGTGTTAGTTTCACCTTTTACGTTGCATTACTGAAATAAATGAACTTTGCTCGATATTCCAATTTTTTCGAGTTTCACCTGTAAATATCCAGTAGGTGCAGGTCCCACCCAACACATATGTGTCAACATGCCATAAATGTCCAGAGGGGGCAACCCCCTTTAATAAACCAAGCACTAGTAGTAGAACAGATTCTTTTATGGAGGTCGCTGTAATTTTATAATTTATTTCTTTTACCTCTGTTGCTCCTGTCTCCCGTTCCAGGCTGTGGTCACATGACCACAGGGGAGCACCCAGGAATTTTGTCTAGGGGGGTCCGAAAGGCAAAAAAATGTGGCATGTGTAGTGTGCTGTGCTAATTAAATTTTTCAAAGCCCCCTTTATATTTAAAACTGCAGGGACAGGGGTGTAGTGTGTTGCGCTGATTCTTTTACTTGGCAATTCTAAAAGCTTTGCAGGAAAAGAACAATGCAGCGCGCCGCAATTTTTTGGCCCCGCCCATTATTAAAAGCCCCTCCTACATATAATAGGCCACTCCCAACAAACACTGTACAGCTGACATGCTATAGTTGAGGCCTGTCTCTACACATCATACTGAGAGAGGGGGAGTCTGTCCTGGCTGCACTGCCTGCTTCACATCATACAATAGACAGCCGGCCGCAGACAGGAAGCTCCTCCTCCGCTCTCCTTCCTCCCCCGATCCTGCTCAAGGCCTGTGGTTCCCCCCAGCATCTGCCTGCTGCCCCCTTTGGCTGTCCTCACCCAGCTCTGAATCCTCCTTCTGCAAATGGCAAGGGAGGAGCCGGAGCATCTCCTCTCCTACATAGCGCCACATACCTCTTACATCCAGTGATGTCACCTTTGTTGTAGACGTTCTCTTTCCTCATCTTCTCCATTCAGACCAGACCGCCATGATGATTTTATTTAGCCATCTCCCGTCTCTGCAGAGATTAACAAACAGACATTAGTTTCCCACATTTCCATCATCTTCTGAACCCCCTTTCCTGCCACCCCCAATACTGTGCCCCCAATACTATACTGCTGAAACAGTCCCCCTGGAAATACTACTACCACACAGATAGTGCCCGCTGTGCCCCCAATACTATACTGCAGAAACAGTCCCCCTGGAAATACTGCTACCACACAGATAGTGCCCCAATACTGTGCCCGCTGTGCCCCCAATACTATACTGCAGAAACAGCCCCCCTGGAAATACTGCTACCACACAGATAGTGCCCCATTCAACAATTATTGGCACACAGTTCTCTAAAAAAATAACTGCACCCAGACACTAATAGTATAAAGATAATGTCCCCCAAAAATGATTGTACCCCCGCTGTTGAGCTAATGTCCCCATAATGTATGCCAGTATAAAATACCCCTATATAATTCCCCAGTAAATGCCCTCATAGTGCTCCTCTCCCCTTCCCCATAGTGTCGCCCATAATATGCCAGTAAAAAATGCCCCTTCTAAGTGCCACCATATTCCCCAATAGTGCTCCTTTCCCCCATAGTGCCTACCATAATGTGCCAGTAAAAAAAATGCCCCCTTAGTGCCACCAGATGTAATAATGCCCCCATAATGTGCCAATAAGAATAAAGAACACTTTAGAGCCCCCACTTCCCCTTAGTGCCCCTAAATAATGTCCCTATAGTGCCACCAGATGCCCCATAGTGCCATTCTCCCCTATAGTGCCCCCCATAATGTGTAAAAAAAAAGCCCCTTTAGAGCCCCCATAGTGCTCCTCTCCCCCATGGTGCCCCCCAAATAATGCCCCCATAGTGCCGTTCTCCCCTTTACTGCCCCCCATAGTGCCGTTCTCCCCTTTACTGCCCCCCATAGTGCCGTTCTCCCCTTTACTGCCCCCCATAGTGCCGTTCTCCCCTTTACTGCCCCCCATAGTGCCGTTCTCCCCTTTACTGCCCCCCATAGTGCCGTTCTCCCCTTTACTGCCCCCCATAGTGCCGTTCTCCCCTTTACTGCCCCCCTAGTGCCGTTCTCCCCTTTACTGCCCCCCATAGTGCCGTTCTCCCCTTTACTGGCCCCCCATAGTGCCGTTCTCCCCTTTACTGCCCCCCATAGTGCCGTTCTCCCTTTACTGCCCCCCATAGTGCCGTTCTCCCCTTTACTGCCCCCATACCTGTGCCGTTCTCCCCTTTACTGCCCCCCATAGTGCCGTTCTCCCCTTTACTGCCCCCCATAGTGCCGTTCTCCCCTTTACTGCCCCCCATAGTGCCGTTCTCCCCTTTACTGCCCCCCATAGTGCCGTTCTCCCCTTTACTGCCCCCATAGTGCCCGTTCTCCCCTTTACTGCCCCCCATAGTGCCGTTCTCCCCTTTACTGCCCCCCATAGTGCCGTTCTCCCCTTTACTGCCCCCATAGTGCCGTTCTCCCCTTTACTGCCCCCCATAGTGCCGTTCTCCCCTTTACTGCCCCCCATAGTGCCGTTCTCCCCTTTACTGCCCCCCATAGTGCCGTTCTCCCCTTTACTGCCCCCATAGTGCCGTTCTCCCCTTTACTGCCCCCCATAGTGCCGTTCTCCCCGTGCCGTCTCCCCTTTACTGCCCCCATAGTGCCGTTCTCCCCTTTACTGCCCCCATAGTGCCGTTCTCCCCTTTACTGCCCCCCATAGTGCCGTTCTCCCCTTTAGCCCCCATAGTGCCGTTCTCCCCTTTACTGCCCCCATAGTGCCGTTCTCCCCTTTACTGCCCCCCATAGTGCCGTTCTCCCCTTTACTGCCCCCATAGTGCCGTTCTCCCCTTTAGTGCCCCCCATAGTGCCGTTCTCCCCTTTAGTGCCCCCATAGTGCCGTTCTCCCCTTAGTGCCCCCCTCAGTTCCCCCTTTAGTGCCCCCATAGTGCCGTTCCCCCTTTGTGCCCATAGTGCCGTTCTCCCCTTTAGTGCCCCCATAGTGCCGTTCTCCCCTTTAGTGCCCCCATAGTGCCGTTCTCCCCTTTAGTGCCCCCATAGTGCCGTTCTCCCCTTTAGTGCCCCATAGTGCCGTTCTCCCCTTTAGTGCCCCATAGTGCCGTTCTCCCCTTTAGTGCCCCATAGTGCAGTTCTCCCCTTTATAGTGCCCCATAGTGCAGTTCTCCCCTTTAGTGCCCCATAGTGCCGTTCTCCCCTTTAGTGCCCCCATAGTGCCGTTCTCCCCTTTAGTGCCCCCATAGTGCCGTTCTCCCCTTTAGTGCCCCATAGTGCAGTTCTCCCCTTTTATAGTGCCCCATAGTGCAGTTCTCCCCTTTTATAGTGCCCCCCATAGTGCAGTTCTCCCCTTTAGTGCCCCCATAGTGCCGTTCTCCCCTTTAGTGCCCCCATAGTGCCGTTCTCCCCTTTAGTGCCCCCATAGTGCCGTTCTCCCCTTTTATAGTGCCCCATAGTGCCGTTCTCCCCTTTTATAGTGCCCCATAGTGCAGTTCTCCCCTTTTATAGTGCCCCCCATAGTGCAGTTCTCCCCTTTTATAGTGCCCCATAGTGCAGTTCTCCCCTTTAGTGCCCCCATAGTGCCGTTCTCCCCTTTAGTGCCCCCATAGTGCCGTTCTCCCCTTTAGTGCCCCCATAGTGCCGTTCTCCCCTTTAGTGCCCCCATAGTGCCGTTCTCCCCTTTAGTGCCCCCATAGTGCCGTTCTCCCCTTTAGTGCCCCATAGTGCCGTTCTCCCCTTTAGTGCCCCATAGTGCAGTTCTCCCCTTTTATAGTGCCCCCCCATAGTGCAGTTCTCCCCTTTTATAGTGCCCCCCATAGTGCAGTTCTCCCCTTTTATAGTGCCCCCCATAGTGCAGTTCTCCCCTTTTATAGTGCCCCCCATAGTGCAGTTCTCCCCTTTTTTAGTGCCCCCATAGTGCAAAACTACAACTTCCAGCATGCCCGAAAAGCCTACAGCTATCAGCCTACAGCAGGGCATTGTGGGAGTTGTAGTTTTACAACAGCTGGAGGGCCGCAGGTTGAGCATGCCTGCAGATATTTGATAACGGATTGTGGGGCATTGACTCTGAATGGAGTGGTAGTGCGCATGTTCGTGAATGATAGAACGTTGTCTACATCAGCCCTATAGAAGTGAACGGAGCAGTGGATCGACATGCGCTCTACCACTCCATTCAGAGAGGGGATGCACAGGTCAGCCAGTGTCATGGGTACAAATCCGCAGACAGGTCTGGTCCTGAGCAGGTTAACACTGCTGCATTGATTAAACTGCAGATTTTGCTGGGGGATACTGCAGTCAGGCTCAGACCTGGGGCAAAAACCTGAGGATTTCCTAATAGGGCAGACATGGACAGAGGATGGCCCGATGTGACATCCCCTTTAACGTGGACAATTCCTTGAAGAGTTATCAGCTGGTGCACAACAGTCTCACCAACCAGAGGAAAAACAGCACACACTTCATCTTCACTACATCATTTATTTCACAGCTTTTGTTTCTACGAGGAACTAGAAATTCACAGCGGAACGAATGTCAAGTGTCAAGTTTCCGAGGGGCGCCTAAACTTAACAGGCCAGGAAGTGACGTCATGCGTCGTGTCACCATGGCTCCCAACCCGGAAGTGCAGCGCTGGCAGGGACTACGGAAACCGGAGAACTGAGTAAAAGTGTCCGTTTGAACTAGTGGGCACCTGGCTCTGCTCGTAGGTATCCGGAGGCGGCGCTGTTGAGCTGTTCTTGGTTCCTTTTTGCAGGCAGAATGGTTCGCTGTATGTTGTCACTAGTTCATCTTGGTGCACTACACGTCCCAGGAGTGACTGTGAGAGTAGGCGGAGACTACTGAGAGGTCACGATGATGCACGGTGCCTGGGCCTGTGGGGGAGATTTATTAAAAAGAAAACTGCTTTAGTTGCTCATAGCAACCAATCAGATTTCACCTTTCATTTTTTTAAAGGAGCTCTGAAAATGAAAGGTGGAATCTGATTGGTTGCTATGGGCAACTAAGCCAGTTTTCCTTTCCAGCACTTTTTGATACCCTGCACACAATGCGACTTCCTGCATGTATCCTGCACTGAGAGCCACGTGCAAAACCCTCACCTGGTGCACGTCTGCCACCCTGTTCACACGCAAATCTCAGGCATTATTTCTGCTGTGGAAGCACCTGGCCTGTCCGCTTAGTTTGGGCAGAAAACTCCAGTATTAGCCCCTTTGAATGACTGTGGGGCTCTTCCTTGTACAGATTAGCAGCCGCCCGAAACCTAAGGGTCGGCCTTGGATTTCTGCTCCAGAAAATACGTCCTACAGGTATTTTCACACCCAGCAGATTTGTGGCAGACGTTTCTACCACTCAGTCTGAGGCATCCGTTTAATGTATACGTTAAGCGGATGTGAAATGTGAACCCAGCATTAAAAAAAAGAAAAGAAAACCGTACATGAGGTTTATCTAATCTCTTACACTTTGCTGGTGCCGTGTCACACTGCGGTTTTTAAGCACAAAAATCTGCTTGGAAAAACCGCACCTATTTCACACCGTGCGCAGGTGTCCTTACGGTGTATTCACACGCAGGCTGGGTTTTGTGACCGCATTGCTGGTGGGATCGCATTGGGTGCTCCAATGCCATGCGGGTAAAATCCGCAGCATAAATTGACACTCCGCAGATTGAAAACCGGCAGGCAAATCGCACGGCGGGTATTCCCCACAGTATGGGGCTGAGAAATCTCATGCACTTTGCTGGCGCTGTGAATTTGCATTGATACCTCGTGCGTCCCCCTCCAAGGGCGCTGGCAGCATAGTCATTAGTGGTGTCTGTCTAGGACTGTGTGGAGACCCAGTGACACGATGCTCTTCGTGCCCCGTAGCCATCAGTGGGGGTCACAGCAGTTACACCCACAGCGGTTGGACATGGGGGGGCTGGATGAGCAGCAGGGCTTACCCCAGTAGGCGGGGGTCCTCAACACAGACCCCATCTACCGGATATATATGGCATGTCCTGTGGATGTGCCCTTAAATATCTGATATGGGAAAACCACTTTAAATTGCACCTCCATGTTCTTTCTGTAAAGGCCGCAGTCTCGCCTCCAGATTAACAGCCCAGACAACATCGTATAGGTAGTTTCCATTTTGTCTTAGCAGGCCGTCCCTCCGGGATGGATTTCTCAAGGTTCCTCGCTGATGACTTTGAGGTGAAGGATTGGGTGAATGCTGCTTTCAAATCCGTACAGAAGGATGCTGCAGGGAAGGTGGACGCACAAGCGGCGACTCTGGTTATGAAACTCCAGCTCTTCATCCAGGAGGTCAACAACTCAGTGGAAGGTATTTAGGACCTGTCCTGACTGTCCTCCATCTGCCCCGTCAATGGCTGTTGGCCAAACGCTCGTTAAGGCTACTTTCACACTGGCGTTTTGGTTTCCAAAACGGATCAGTTTTGCCCTAATGCATTCTGAATGGAAAAGGATCCGCTCAGAATGCATCAGTTTGCCTCCGTTCCGTCTCCATTCCGCTTTGGTGCTGCTTGCAGCGTTTTGGTGTTCGTCTGACGAACCTGAGCCAAACGGATCCGTTCTAACACACAATGTAAGTCAATGGGGACGGATCCGTTTTCACTGACACAATCTAGCACAATAGAAAACGGATCCGTCCTCCATTGACTTTCAATGGTGTTCAAGAGGGATCCGTTTGGGCTATGTTAAAGATAATACAAACGGATCCGTTCTGAACGGATGCATGCGGTTGTATTATCTGAACGGATCCGTCTGTGCAGATCCATGACGGATCCGCACCAAACACGAGTGTGAAAGTAGCCTAAGCTGACCACAGTTTTTCCCGACACAACCCTCCCCCTTTCCCCCACACATACATTCAGACACGTGTGTATGTTCTTCCAATGGGGAGAGACAAGTCAGCTGCTGTCAGGCACCTCTGGAGGTCTTTGTCCAGGGAGAACCAAGGATCGGGCATGTTAAAATTCAACATGGTTGCCTCAACATCATTTTGTCGGTGAAGAGTTGGCACAACCATAAACACTGGATAGTTGCTTGGTCCTGCTGAAATCGCCATGTTCAGAGAACTCTGCATTTATGCAGGCGATCACCTTTAGGGCTAATGCACATGACCGCATTTATTTTGTGTTCCGCAAAACACGGATCTGCAATAGGTGCGGGTCCCAGCGATATCGCACCTATATCGAGAACGGAACCTCGCAAGTGAAGGACGGCGCACTGCGCATGTGCAGCCGCCCTCCATTCATTTTCTATGGGGCCGGCGAAAATAGCTTGGCTATTTCCGTCAGCCCCATAGAAATGAATGGGAGCGGGGGCCGCGCATGCGCGGTATGCTCTCATTCACTTCTATGGGGAGCCGGCTTGGTGGTGGCCGGACCGGAGTCCTCCAGCCATCACCTTGCGGGGCTCCGTTCAAGATATAGGTGCAGGTTCCAGTGGTGGGACCCGCACCTATAAGACAATGGGAGCATATCCTAGCGATATGCCCCCATTGTCTATGATGAGACAATCCCTTTAAGCAGACTGTTCAACTTTTATAGCCAATCATTTTAGTTAGCCAATACCAGGCCACGACGGGAAAAAAATCAGTTCTTGTGCATGAGCCCTTAAAGGGGTTCTTCGGAAATAATTGCATTTTATCTAATTCCCGCTGCCTGCCTCCTTAAACAGAAAATTCATACTCTCTGTCGTTCTGGTCCCCGGAGTGTGGCACTGTGTGCAGCACAAGCGCAGAGTTTCTGCTTCTGTTACCAGAGCAGTGACTGTGCATGCGCCGCCTTACTTCTAAAATCAATGAAAAGTTGGTGGATACAGCTCCTATGCGGATCTCTGTGTTCTCATGGTTAAGGGGGTTTTCCAGGACCAACCAAAATTGTGCTAAAATCTAGGGACCTTCTAAAATAAAACTATAATTAGTACTCGCTTGCTCAATCTCCTGCATGGCGTCACAGCTCCGGTGATCCTGGTCATCTTTTTTTTTTCTAGGGCTGTATCAATGATATCATCAACTACTACTCCACATGATCTCTGCGGCCAATCATTGGCTTCAGTGATCACCTGAGGTAGTCAGATGTGTCAGCTCTGCAATGCCAGTCTCGTGATGACTACCTCATTTGACCGCTGAGGCCACTGATTGAGTGCTACTTCCTTCTGATCCTGCAGTCCCGTGTTACTCCCTTCTGATCCCGCAGTCCCGTGTTACTCCCTTCTGATCCCGCAGTCCCGTGTTACTCCCTTCTGATCCCGCAGTCCCGTGTTACTCCCTTCTGATCCCGCAGTCCCGTGTTACTCCCTTCTGATCCCGCAGTCCCGTGTTACTCCCTTCTGATCCCGCAGTCCCGTGTTACTCCCTTCTGATCCCGCAGTCCCGTGTTACTCCCTTCTGATCCCGCAGTCCCGTGTTACCTCCTTCTGATCCTGCTGCAGTCCCGTGTTACCTCCTTCTGATCCTGCTGCAGTCCCGTGTCCTTACAGTTCTTCTATGCATAACTCATCTGAGCAGTGTATGATATAATCTTATGAAGGGTGCTTTCACAAGCTGAGTATTTGTGTACCCCTTACACCATGCGATACCACCCCTTTAGTGGCATTAATGTTCCCCACAGAGAGCAGCCATCAGGCCCTGCAGAACATGCCGCGAGTGTTACGTGACGTGGAGGCTCTCCGGCAGGAAGCAGCTTTTTTGAAGGAGCAGATGATTCTTGTGAAGGAGGACATCAAGAAGTTTGAGCAGGACACTGCACAGTCTATGCAGGTGAGAAGTAGTTGCTCATATACAGGGTCATTTGGAGAACATTTTGCACCCCTCCTCTTGATCTGACTGGTGCTTGCATCTCTAGGTCCTTGTGGAGATGGATAAAGTGAAGTCGCGGATGCAGTTGGCCGCGGAATCCCTTCAAGAAGCTGACAAGTGGAGTACTCTCAGTGCAGACATCGAAGAGACCTTTAAGACTCAGGTATTTTATTTATAAAGGACATATACAGTATTTCACCCACCATAGATATCGCTTATATGTTTTACTCCTAGGATGTGGCCTGTCTTGGGCCTTTTTTTTTTTTCATTGACTTGTTTGACGGTGGGGTGGAGGAGCTTCAATTCCATCATTGCTTTTTTCATACTTTTTTTTTCAATTTTTATACCATTTGTTGTAAGGTATAAAAACTATTTTAGTTTTATTCTACAGGTCATAAGGCTTTCAATAATTTCTTTGCTGTAGCTTCATAAAAGTTTGTTTTTTTGTGGGACGAGTTCAAATGTCATACATACATATGTCATTGATTAGCTTTTATTTTTTTAGTGAGTTTAATGGGGGGAAAAAAAGTGTAATTTCAGTTTTTTTTTTATTTTTATTTTAACAGCATTCACTGTGTGGCATCAAACATAATATTTTTTCCACTATTTTACCACTTTTTAGGGATTTTAATGAGAGAATGGATTTATAATTTATTTTTTTATGTTTAGACTTATTGTACTGTACTGTTTTAACCTTTAGGGGGTCATTTACTATACTGAAATACGCCTAAATTAGGCATATTTCAGGCGCAGATGGTGGCGCAAGGGTTAGTTGTGTCGCTATCTGTGACTTCGCCCGGTCTAAAATTGTGGGTGTAGCAGGGAAGGGGACGAGCGGGCAGGCCTGTCTCATTCACCATTTTCTACGCCTGTTTTAGGCGTAGAAAATGATCTAAATGTAAGACAACAAGGACACTGTCTTATATTTAGAACTGACGCTGGATGCGCCAAAGTTTTGGAGAGGCCTGCGCCTCTTTGATCCACCGCCAGCACAGGGCCTTTATTAAGACCTGCCTCTAAAATGCCAGCCTTAATAAATGTGCCCCTTAGGTTTTTTTTTTTCTGTTCAATTTCTTAGCTGCTGCAGGCCCTATTGACTGCAGCATCTAAGGTTTTGAATGGTTGGGATTCACATGACATAACTTTGTGGTGTGCAAAGACAGTTCAAACTCTGACGTACAGTTACATTGTGGTGCACCAAGAGGTTAAATGGCCAATGTGGTGGAATAAACCAATGCATATAGGCTTTAAAGTGGTATGTCTGATTGGAAAAACCTTCTTCTTCCAGTATTACGTTTTAGCCTCATTCACTTATACTAGAGTGGAGTTGTTACAGGAAGAAAACGGCCTTTTTTTAATGTCACACAACCCCTTAAAATTAGTTTTCCTGGACCCAGTGGGTCCTGCAAAGACACCTTAATGGCACAGAACACATCTGTACGAGAAAGTTTGTAATATATTTGCCGTTCCAAAGTTGCATGAACTGGCTGCTGTCGTGTGACGCTCTTCTTCTGAAAATCTACCTTCCACTGATGTAACGTCCTTCACCAGGTTTCCAGCCTGGGCTATGGACGGGACGTCACTTCCGCAGTGGTCAGGCCAGAGCTACTCCCCTAGCTGGCACATACGCAGATGAGGTGGACTCAGGAGTTTGTATATGCCGCACCCTCTCTGATTGACAGGGCCAGGTGTCGTTTACACTACCTGGCCCTGTCAATCAAAGTGCAGAGGGCGCGGCAGTTGTAGAGAGAACAGAGCCTCTAGGTGTAACGGCAACGCCCCCGTTGCTCCTAGAGGCTCATTTGCATATATTAAATAATTTTTCTCAGCAGTGCAGGACACATATGAACATGGGACCAACACAGATGCCTTCAGCTGCCAAGCGCACATGTAACAGGTCAGCCAGTGTCATAGGTGCAAAACTGCTGACAGATGCCCTTTAAGGTGTCTTTGCAGGGCCTGCTAGTCCTCGAAAACCACCTAGATCCTCTTTTTATTGCCACGTTATAGAATTAAAAGAATACCTATTCCTCCTGAGAAAACCTCCTCTCATTGCTGCTGCATGCCGTGCAGTCCGCGCCAGTCACATGACCACAGCGGCCAGCCATGGAAAGTCTCCACTTGTTACGGTCATGCGATGTGACGTTTCATTGGACATTATGTCACCACCTTGAGGCGCATCAGCAAAACCTTCTGCAGGCCGTATGCTGGAAAAAGTCTTTTCCAGGACTGGGAGGACATTCAAATATTTTCTGTGCAGTGAAGACATTTTCTGAAACTTCACTTGGATCTCAAAAACACTTTAATATTTTGCGTTCCTCCTGTGGGGGGAGCAGTAAGACAAGCCTGAGGGTCTTCTCTTTTACAGAACATAACTGTGATTTCTGAGAAGCTGACCAGTATGCAGGTGAGCCTCACTATGCTGGTGGACACCCCAGATTACTCCGAAAAATGTGTCTACCTGGAGGCCCTGAAGAATCGATTGGAAGCCATGTGCAGCCCCCAGATAGTTGCAGCTTTAAATAGCCAATCCACAGGTAATATTGGGCACCCCATACAATGCCGTCTGCTGAATCTCATCTGTAGATTTGGCGACAATCTAATGCATTTTTTCTGCCAAGATGTTGCCTGCCATTCATACTTCTGGCTCCCGTCCTAGGGAGAACATTGTTTATGGAGTATAGTTTATTTTGTCTTCTAGAAGGAGAGCCACACTTTGTAGCGGCCCCCCAATATATCTCGTTGTGACCCCCCTCTGTAGTGTCCATATTACCTTATAGGGCATACGAACGGTAGTTGTACTAGCTATGTACTGCCTCACTGCCGCAGTACAATTTTGTTGACAGCAGGTGGCGCAGTTGCACTAAATACATATTTTTTTGTGACCCACAAATATGAAATGGAAATTCTGACTAATAAGTGAGAGCCTAAGACATCTGACTGGTTGGATTAATTAAGATTAATAAGTAATGACGTTTGTGTCTTAAAAGTAAAAAATTGCAAGTATGAAATAAGGAGGACAGACAGAGGCAGATAGGGAGCTTAAAGTGGCCCTGGAAAAAAACCTTAAGGGTCCATTCAGACGTCCGTAGTGCATTGCAGATCCGCAATACCCCTGGCCGGCACCCCCATAGAACTGCCTATTCTTGTCCGCAATTGCGGACAAGAGTAGGACATGTTCTTTTTTTTTTCCCGGAGCCGCAGATTGGAAGATCGGGGGTGCCCTCCGGAAATGCGGATGTGGAGAGCACATAGTGTGCTCTCCGCATCCATTCCGTCCCCATAGAGAATGAATGGGTCCGCACCCGTTCCGCAATTTGCGGAATGGATGCGGACCCATTATACGGACGTGTGAATGGAGCCTAAAGCAGGGATGTCACATCTGAGACAATAGAGGCATATTGTTAGGATATGCCCCCATTGTCTTATAGGTGCAGGTCCCACTGCTAGGACCCCCACCTATCTTCTAAATGGAGCCCTGAAAGTAGTGGAGGGCGCACTGCGCATGCGCAGCTCCCCTCCATTCATTTCTGAGGGGCGCCAAAAATAGCCGAGCCAGCCAAGCTATTTATGTTGGGCCCATAGAAGCGAATGGGAGCGGTGACCGGTCGTGCGCGTTGTGCTCCCATTCACTACTATGGGGAGAGCGCTTGGTGGTGGCCGGACCAGAGTCCTCCAGCCACCACTTTGCAGGGTTCCATTCTCAATATAGGTGCGGGTCCCAGCTGTAGGACCCACACCTCTCAGACAATGGGGGCATATCCTAGCAATATGCCCTAATTGTCTCATACGAGACAACCCCCTTTAAATTGGCTCCATATTGTAGGTTGGTCCAAATTGACAGAAGTAGGCAGAGCCAGTCATACTGTACTGCTGAATAAAATACCGCTCCAGAAGAACCAAATACCACAGCGCAGCACAAAACCACGAGGAGAGCTTGAGCGGTCCCGGGGCATCGGCCCATCGGGAAATTTCCCTGTAGGGTCTATGGCCAATGCGCCCCAGAGGACGGGATTCACAGATAGTTTTCTGTTTATTGGGGTGGCTCAACTCTCCCCAAACCCATTAGGGAAGAAGGATTTGGGCAGATTAGCTTTTTATTTCTGTCTGATCGTTCTTTGTTCTGAAGCGAGCAGTGACAGAGGTGTCTGGCGGGCACCGATCTCCCTCCATAGTTATACCATCTCCATTTGGCTGAGCTGAATGCGCCCTTTAATATGGTATTAAGTAAGGATGGTGTTCATTGAACACTTAACCATCATGGGGTTTGGCAACAGACTTCATTTTATTTTAATAATCCACCCACCGTGTCTCATGCACTCTTGTCTTATATTCACAGACCAGGCAAAAATGTTTGTGAAGGTTTTTAGTGAGATTGACCGGATGCCGCAGCTGCTGGCGTACTACTACAAGTGCCACAAGGTATGTGAAGTCCACAAGTATTCTCACTCGCCACCCTTACTGTTGCTGCTGGTTAAAATATTTTGAGCACAGGAATCATTGTAGTGTGAGCCGGAAAAGGCTTATGACCCCCAACGGAGCGTGAAAGGTAAATTGTGTGAATCATTTAGCCCACAAGCGACTAGAGTTGCTCAATTAGTTTAAAGGTTACGCATGCGGTCAGTTCCTGAGCTGTTATCACTCCCACTCTTGCTTGATTGATGTGCCGCATGGCATGGAAAGTCGCATCAATGGGAGCTGCAGCAACCTGGCATGGCCCTCTCAGTGGACGGGGAGATGTGCTTGTGCCTCTGTATTAGTTCTGGCATCTGCGGCTGCTGTGCACAGCTGATCGGTGCGGCTGCCAGTTGTCGGACACCCACTAATCTGATATTGATGACCTATCCTAAGGATAGGTCATCAATATCTATATCCCAGAAACCCCCTATAATCTGTGTATACATCTTTCCAAATTAGATAATTCAGGGTAAGATTGAAAACCTTAAAAATCTTACCATGGAGCCATACTGTCAAATTGCCCAAAACATAAAAAAAAAAAGGGCCTGGCGGAAGGGGCCTGTGACATCAAGTCCGTCTTTGTGCGGCTGAGTCCCATTCAGGTAAATGGGACTGAGCTGCAATAGCAAGCACAGCCACTATACAGTGCACACCGCTACACTATTAAGAGGCCGCAACGCTGGTCCAAGGGAACACACTGCTGCCCTTTAAAGGGGTTATCCAATCCCAAAACTGCCACCCAAATGCCCAGGCCCCTCACACAGATTGTACTTACCTCGCTCCCCGACACCCGCTTCGCTGCTGCTGCATCTCCCTATCATGCGGATCAAAACATGCTAGGGGGCTTGTTCCCGTCGTGCCCTGCTATCGGCTGACTGTCCCCCCCCAGCAGAAGCTGCGCGGGTGTTGGGGAGCAAGGTAAATACAACCTGTGTGAGCAGCCTGGTCTATGTGGCTGTGGAGAAAAGCTGGTAACACGATCTGCATTAATGTAAGCTTACATAGTCACTGGCGTCTATTATAGGATTGATGTAATAGGGCCTCAGCACGCTGGAAATTGTACTATGACCTACACTTGCTTTTGAGGATTGGGGCTGAGTGAGGTTGTTGCTAGGAATTTTCCACTTAACAGCATTTATCACTTTTCTACAGGACAGAGAAATGTATGATTTCTGGGCCCCCGACAGGTTATGAGAATAGGGGTCCATTTGTGAATGAAGCGGTGATGCGCATGCGTGACCACTGCTCCCTTCAGTGGGACTGCCGGAGCTTCTACCTCTGGTTATAAAATAATTGTTCAACTTTTATAGCCAGTCTGTCTCATCACAGACAATGGGGATATCGCTAGGATATGCCCCCATTGTCTTATAGGTGCGGGTCCCACTGCTGGGACCTGCACCTATATCGAGAGTGGAGCCCCGAAAGTGTTGGAGGGCGCACTGCGCATGCGCAGCCGCCCTCTATTTATTTTCTATGGGGCAGCCGAAAATAGCCGAGTGCTGGCTCGGCTATTTCCGTTGGGCCCATAGAAGTGAATGGGTGCATTCACTTCTATGGGGAGCGACCTTGGTGGTGGCTGAACCGGAGTCCTCCAGACACCACATTGCACCATGGTCACTATTTGTGGTGTCTGGCGTCCTGTGGCATGCTGGAAATTATAATGACCTACAGTTGCTTCTGTGGATCTACGGGGTTGGGTTTTCCAATTAAAGGGGTGGTTTCACTGCAGCAAATGGCATTTATCATGTAGACAGAATTCCCGTAACACATATTGCCTCCTTTGCTGGTTGGATTTATTTTTCCATCACATTATACACTGCCTGTTTCCAGAGGTTACGACCACCCTGTAATCCAGCAGCGATAGTTGTGCCTGCAGACTATAGTAAAAAGCACTGTCCGGGACTTTGGGAGCATGCATAGGCACACATGTGCTGGATCTCCATGCCTGGCCAACTTGTATCCTGCGCTGCAGTGGTGGCTGTCACCCCTGGAAATCCACACAGGGGACAATACCATGGGAGACTACACTGTTCTGTCCAAGGATGAATTATTTGGAGCTCCATTGTGGTATTCGTTTGAATACTGTTTTCAGGTACTTAAATGTACCGGCGGAGTGCTAAAACACAGTAATTCCTGCAAATCCATAGCATAATCCACAGCAGACTTTTTTCCCCCTGTATTTTACTTACTTAGGATTGGCAGATATCCTAATTCGTTGCGATTTTATTTTCGGAGAAGCCCCCTTTAATTTCAGGAGTGATGCAGTAGTAACCTGCAGAGCTGGAGGGGTGTGGGTTTGCCCGTTAGTAGGCCGCCGCCACCATACTCAGATCGTTGCCCCCTTTGCTGTGTGAATGACACTTGGAAGTGATGCCATGCCGACGTCCTCTGACACATCAGTACAGTACATACTGTAACACAGGATAGCCTCAGTGACGCGTCTTCGCTCCGTGCCAGCTGTACAGGTATATGACGTAGCCGTGACCCCTTCTTTGCCAACACGGGTGGAGCTTATTTGAAACGGGCCATTGCTGATAACTTAAAAAGCTCTTCTTATCTTCATAAGCCAACATTCCCTATAAAACCTTGGGTACACGTCCAGCACTGCGTGGCAAGATCTTGACCTTACCCTGTTAAGGACTGTGCTGCAGCCAAAGCACTCCCTGTGTCATTCTGGAGCACTGCCGGTCCATATCCGTTGTCATTTTTTAGTCTGAATTTGTCCCTTTAAAGGGTTGTCGCGTCAGAGATTCCCCTCTATCGACCATTGCACAGAACTGCTGCAGAGGATCAGAGTTGCAGTCGGCTCCGTGCGACACCGTGGTTGTCAGGGGTAGGCTGACACAGGATATTAATTTTCCACACAAGACAAACCCTTTAAGGATTATATCACAGGATTGTATTATCCGCTGCCTCCTAAATAATAGACCGCTTGTTTCCCTTAGAGCAGGCATGTCCAAACTGCGGCCCTCCAGCTGTTGCAAAACTACAACTCCCAGCATGCCTGGATAGCTTACAGCTATTAGGGCATGCTGGGAGTTGTAGTTTTGCAACAGCTGGAGGGCCGCAGTTTGGACATGCCTGCCTTAAAGCATGCTAGGAGTTGTAGTGTCGCAACAACTTGAAAGCCATGCTTTGGGAGGCCTGTGGTTTAGAGATTCGGCTCGCACAGGACTCAAACATGGACGGCTGTAGAATCCCCAGCAGAGGTCCGAGGCTGACCCCTGGATTTCTGCTGCCGACTTGCGTTTGTACATGTCACGGACCCAAATGCGGATTTAGCTCCATTCAATGTAATGTGTATGATGATAGTCTGTATACAGTGCTGCTGAGTATAAGGAAAAGTTACCCGTTCTGTAGTGTTCTCCCCAATAATGCTGTGCTCCCCGTCAGGTTCAGCTGGTATCAGCGTGGCAGGAACTTTGTCAGAGCGAGATGTCCCTGGATCGGCAGCTGACGGAGTTTTATGACACCTTGCTCAGTGCATGGCACACGCAGCTTCAGTGGGTCTCGCAGGTAGGTGGTGTCTCTAGTCATGAATTACATTGCTCTGGCTCTACAGAGCTTCTGAAAAACGTACGAGGTCCCCAGCCAGCCTCTCCCAGATCTAATATTCCTGTGTGTGTCTATTAGGCTAGGTTCACATTAGCGCAATTTTACTGCTTTTCTGTTGTTGTATAGGAAAAAAATGCTCAACACCAACGGTCCCCGACGGATCCCATTGTCTATAATGGGGTCTGTCAGGTCTCTGTTACGGTTATGATTACAGTTAAGGTATGATTAATATATAGTGTGTGTGTTATAAAGTCAGCCTTTGACACGTGGGGAGCCACTTTCAAAAGGTGGCGCTAGCGAGATGGTTCTCGGAAAGACCTCTTTGCGTATTATTTTCCCATGGAGCATTGCCAATAAGTCTCTAGACACAGCGGGTCCCTTTAAGGAGAGCCGGTACCAACCCTAAGCTGCATCCCTGGGAAGTGGAAACCTTCGATTGTGATGTAGATTGACCTGCACTCCGTAACGATCCGTGCTTCACTGCTCCGTCCTGATATAAGCACTTGATAAATTTTATGGCCTGTCCACCGGGCACCTGCGGTCTGAACCTGATGTTCTAATTGATGCTTCACTTATCTGATGTGCGGCTGCACATTCCCACAGCCTAATTATACCACAGACCTGAAAGGATGTAGGTCACTTTATGCCCCCTCATTTAGACCTACTGTAAAATGAGAGACCCTCCTCCTCATAAACCCTCATTTCCCGTGGTACAGTAAAGCTCTTCACATTTAGTGTTTTTTTTTTTTTTTTCCTTTTTCTTTTTAATGTGTCGAGACTTAAGAGATCGCTATCTGGCTTGTAGGAATGCAAGGTAGATATGCATCTCTCACCTGCCCTTGACATGAATTGTTATGCAGCCTCATGCACGCAGCACCTGTCATACTGATATAATGGGATCCTGGTGACCATGTGAACTTGTAATACATTTATATGGGGTATTCCCATCTTGGCTGTTTTTAGCATATACACACGATATGCTGTAAATGTTTGATAGTGATGAGCAAACCCAAACTTCTCCAGGTTCGGTTGGGTTAGGAATTCCGTTATAGGTTCCGTTATAATGGAATTCATAGACTGAATGCAAAAGGGAAGCCTTTAAGAGGCGTTCCGTTTTGAGCCGTCATAATAGAAGTCTATGGCCAAGCATAACGGATCCGTCTGGTTTCCGTTATGCAGGACTTTGTTTTCCGTCCTGCCTAACGGAAACCAGATGGATCCGTTATCCTTGGCCATAGACTTCTGTTATGACAGATCAAAATGGAATGCCTCTTAAAGGCTTCCGTTTTGCATTCTGTCTATGAATTCCGTTATATATCCTTTATAATGGAACCAATAATAGAATTCCGGACCCACCAGAACCTTAGTTCGCTCATCCCTAGCAGTGATGGCCAGTTCGCAGTGTTCGCCTGCGAACACATGCGGGCTGCCATCTTGACTCACCCGGCCGGCGATGCACAGGTAAGCCCTTACCTGTGCCTGTGCCGCGAGCCGGTCTGAAATCAAATGCGGTCACCGGGAGCAGGCAGTTCCGAGAACAGCTGCCGGGGGCCTTTATGGGGCTGTTCTCGGAACTGCCTGCTCCCCGTGACCGCATTTGATTTCAGACCGGCTCGCGGCACAGGTAAGGGCTTACATGTGCATCGCCGGCCGGGTGAGTCAAGATGGCAGCCCGCATGTGTTTGCAGGCGAACACTGCGAACTGGCCATCACTGATCCCTAGTTCCTGGACCCACAGTTGCAGGATCAGGAGAACAGGTGTCCTTCCCGCTACACTTTATTAGAGAGATCGTTGAGCAAATCCTTCTCTATTGATATCCTTAGGAAAAGTGGCCTCATGGCAGCTTAATGGGTTAATCTGCTGTATCCAGGCCGGTGAGCGAACCCTGAAAGCATAGACGTCGCAGTGATCATCCAAGCGTCGAGGTTAAAATTTATTAAAAATGTGCATGGTCAGAATAAATGCCATTCATTCCCCCGGCCCCCCATTTTCTTTTCTAAAATTATAGGATCTCTGTAAAGCAGACAGTGTCAGCAGGTTTTAATTATCCCATTCGCCTCACAGCGGTGTAGTAGTGTGCAGCCTGCCCTATAGGGCGTATTCTGTGGTCTACCTGTGTAGGCCAAAGCCATGGGGTACTAGCTTTACGAGTGATCAGACCCACATTCTAATCACAGCCAATAGAGATGACGGGTCCGTCGTCACAATAAACTATAAGCATAAAAGCATAAAATATGGCGGCTTGTGGCACAAAGACGCCCATGATTAGCCCTGGAGGAATGGGGTTGATTGCCTTACAAACTTCTGCAAGCACTTTAGCCACATGCGTAAGATTTAAACCTCATAGGATTTTTCTACTTGTCACAGATTTTTAAGAAGCCTCATGAAGTGGTGACTGTTCTGCTGATACAGACCCTCGCCGCCATGGTGCCATCCATCCCCGTCTGTCTAAGCTCCGCCATGGAGAGGACGAGTCCCGAGCATAAGCTCAGCACCTTGCTGGAGCTTTTCCAGGCCACCGGTCACTTTGCTAAGGCTCTGGAAGCTGCCATCATGCCCCGTATCGGTAAGAGGTGGTCGTGTTTCACCTGGAGATGTTCAATGTTATTTTACTCCAAGGCGCAGCTCTTAACTCATTGAAACTTTTTGTTTCTTGAACAACTTTTTGAAGATGTTTATCCACAAGGATCTCCACCTATTAGTGTCCCCTGACCTCCATTCTGCAAGGGAAGTAGAGAGGTGGAAATTCTACTAAGGGAACTGCTCTATGGCAACGCTGGTCACGGCCATGATCGCACGGGCATTGCAGTGTAGTGGTGATCCCGTAAAAATTAATTTCACATGGGAGCCACAACTGCAACCCTTGAATTGCAAAAAATCCAACCTTGCTGGATTGTTTTTAATTCAGGGCGTCACAGGTTGCAACTCCTTTAATTTCTATGGGATCATCACTACATTCTGATGCCCCTGCGATCCTGACCGCAACCAGTGTCGCTGTTTAACTGTACCTTTAGGGTAGGGCTACCTGGTGACTTTGGTTGCGTACAAATCGGCCACCCAAAAAAAGTGTGCATTTTCCTGTGACTTGCTGTCCGTGACAGTTTTATGGTGTGCTTTGCTTGTCGTGGGTGATTTTTGGACTTTCGACACCCATCAGACAAATTGTTGCAATCACACATGATTTAAATTGCATGTGAATGACAACCTGCAAGATTTGATGTTTTGAGACTGCCACGTTGCGTTGCAGTGTGACCATGTTTACAATCTTTACGTGCAACCTCTGACGCGCAGCTATAGTCGGTGTGTAGCCCTAGCCTTAGGCCGAATGCACACGGCCGTGAGCGGTCCGTGGTAACACGGGCTGGATTCCTGCTGAGAGCAGGAGCGCACGGCGTCATTGGTTGCTATGACGCCGTGTGCTTCCTGCTGCCGCCGCAGTACGGTAATACACTGGTATAGATCATACCAGTGTATTACTGCACTGCGGCGGCGGCAGCAGGAAGCGCACGGCGTCATAGAAACCATTGACGCCGTGCGTTCCTGCTCTGAACAGGAATCCAGCCCGGCATACCTCAGACCGCTCTTGGCCGCGGAACACGGCCGTGTGCATTCGGCCTTAAGGAAATTACTGAGACCTCGTTCTTCTAATAAGTGGGAGTCCCAGATTTGATCCTCCATCTATCAGACATTCAATGTGGTCCATCAGGTGTTGGTGTCTGCTGCAAGACGGATCCAGCACTATGTTATAGAGTAGGTGTGAACATACCCATACTTGTGAGGTCTTTGACTACTGTTAGGCTCTGTTTACCCCCCGCTTTGTTGGTTCCGACTATAATGGAAGTTACACCACTGCAACCGATCCATCGCTGGACACACTCCTGTGCTGCCCTACTGCATCATTGAACTATAGAGTCCATCGGGTTCTGTCAAATTCCTAGAATTCAATGTTCATGGGAGCCATATGTAGTCCAGGTGAGATTGCATAGCTGGAGAAGCTGGAGGGTGCTGCAGGGGCATAGCTGGAGAAGGTGGAGGGTGCTGCAGGGGCATAGCTGGGGGAAGTGGAGGGAGCTGGAGGGGCATAGCTGGGGGAAGTGGAGGGAGCTGGAGGGGCATAGCTGGGGGAAGTGGAGGGAGCTGCAAGGGCATAACTGGGGGAAGTGGAGGGAGCTGCAAGGGCATAACTGGGGGAAGTGCAGGGTGCTGCAGGGGCATAGCTGGGGGAAGTGGAGGGAGCTGCAAGGGCATAACTGGGGGAAGTGGAGGGAGCTGCAAAGTCATAGCTGGTTAAAGTGGAGGGTGCTGTAGGGGCATAGCTGGAGAAGGTGGAGGGTGCTGCAGGGGCATAGCTGGGAAATATGGAGGGTGCTGCAAGGGCAAAGTGGAGGGTGCTGCAAGGGCATAACTTGGGGAGTGGAGGGAGCTGCAAAGTCATAGCTGGGGGAAGTGGAGGGTGCTGCAGGGGCATAGTTGAATGGTGCTTTCTGTTAAAGAAATGTATTAAATAAGAATATTTGGAATTAGGAAAACTTTGGGCTGTGCTGTACGCTCAGGAGGCTCATGTTCCCTTCCTCCAGAAGTGCTGTCAGACCTTGTTCAGTTGCTGTTATGCTCTGTTTCTCCTTAAAGCTCCTTGTTCTTGGCTCTGGGACATTAGCATCGTCAATAGCGTTGGCTGATATCCACAGGGAGCGGTGTACGAGTGCTGCAGCTCCGCTGGTTTACTCTGCAGCTGCTAAACTTTGCTGACTCGTGAATTCCTGTCCTGTATAGAAATATAGAGGTAAAAATGCAGTTTGGTAGGTTTAAAGAGGTTGTACAGTTCATCATGTTTTTCCTACAAGCTGGGAGTGCTAGTTTAGATGCTGCCGTTTCTATCCCCCCCCCCCCCCCCCCCGGATCTCCGTTTACTTCCGGACAGCAATCGCGAGCCATGTGGACCCATGACCGCTGTGGAAGGCGCTGGTTTCAGTGGTGATAGGTCTGAAATCACTGATTAGCGGCAGCAATCACGTGTTTGGATGGCACGTCACTGCTGCCCAGAAGTAAACGTAGCCTGATGAGGACCGGAGTGGCACTTTAAACAGGGGGTATGTGTTATATTATTATTTTAAAGCCCTCCCAGACGTTCGGAGAGAAAATTGTATATAGCAGACTACCCCTATAACAATCTGCCTGCCTGCCGCCAACACTGGAGGGAAGCCTACGTCACACTGAACTCAATAAGCTCCAAAGCCCCCCCCCCCCCCACCTAGTGATGGCTGCCGGCATCAAGGATTTTATTGTTTAATTTCAAGAGTTTATCAGAAAATTGTGCCTTTCGTTAAAAGGGGGTTTTATAGTAAGAGGCTAAAGACACAACAGAAAGGATCTGGGTAAGTATTAAAGGGGTTTTCTGGGACTATAATATTGATGGCCTGTCCTAGGATACTAATGGCACCCCGCCGGACTGTTGATGGGGCAGTGGCACACTAACGAGCACGGTGTACCCTCCGTTATTTACTTGGCGCAGCACTGTACATTTGATAGTGGCTCTGCCTGGTATTGCAACTCATTTCCTATTCACTTCAATGTGTGATAATTAGCGTTGAGAGAAGTGAGTTCCGGATGCTTCATCCAAAGTCGCTTCTTTGAAAACGGCGGAATAATACTGTATGGAGATCCGTCTCCGTACAGTATTAGAATGTATGGGCTCCGATGAGCCGCACTTAGTTATTCGCAAAGTCGCGTGTGACTTCGTTGAATAACTTTGGCAATTGATCTTCAAAATGGAAGACCACTTTAAAACGTGAAACCGAACTCGGCTTCGGGTCCGACCAGTACCTCGGCAATGAAGCAGAGTTCAGTTTCAAGTTTTAAAGTGGTTTTCTACTTTAAAGATCAATTGCCAAAGTTATTCAACGAAGTCACGCGCGACTTCGTGAATAACTAACTGCGGCTCATCGGAGCCCATACGTTCTAATACTGTACGGAGACGGATCTCCGTATAGTATTAGGCTACTTTCACACTAGCGTTCGAGCGGATCCGTTCTGAACGGATCCGCTCATATTAATGCAGACGGTGGCTCCGTTCAGAACGGATCCGTCTGCATTATATTGTCAAAAAATGTCTAAGTGTGAAATTAGCCTGAACAGATCCGTCCAGACTTTTACATTGAAAGTCAATGGGGGACGGATCCATTTGAAGATTGAGCCATAGTGTGTCATCTTCAAACGGATCCGTCCCCTATTGACTTCAGGTGTCCGCCTGCTGAGCGGAGCGGAGGACAAACGCTGCCAGACTGATGCATTCTGAGCGGATCCGCTTCCACTCAGAATGCATTGGGGCTGGACGGAAGCGTTCGGGTCCGCTTGTGAGCCCCTTCAAACGGAGCTCACAAGCGGACAGCCGAACGCTAGTGTGAAAGTAGCCTTATTCTGAAGTTTTGAATGAAGCGACTTCAGATAAAGTATCCGAAGCGCGCTTCGCTCAACACTAGTGATAATCTATGACCACGTTGGGTCTGTGATGCCTCCTTTTCTAGCAGTATCAGATTACAATGTTGGGGCTCTTGCACACAGTCGTATTTTTTGTCTGTGTCCATTCCGTGTTTTTTTGTGGCCTGTGTGTGGAACCATTCATTTCAATGGGTCTGCAAAAAAAATTGAAATTACTCCGTGTACATTCCGTATTCGTATGTCCACATGGCCGTTCCGCAAAAGAAGCATAGAACATGTCCTATTCTTGCCTTGTTTTGCGGACAAGGACAGGCCTTGTTACAATGGATCTGCAAAAAACGGATGTAACACGGATGGCATCAGTTTTTTTAGCAGATTTGTGTTTTGCAGACTGCAAAATACATACGGTCGTGTGCACGAGCCCTTAGAATGGTGTTCAGTGACAGTCGCTTCTAAGAGAGGGGTGTCTATGATAACATGCTGTGTAGCCAGTGAAGCATTTTAGGTAGGTCCTTCAACCGAAAATCTAAATGGGGACAAACATTGAGCCTCGATGGATGGAGCCCATTTAAGCATGTCATACTGCAACCATGGATACCCAAAATATTTTATGCGGATACCCCTCTGGCCCGTCCCTTGCGTTTGCTTCACTGCCCCTGTTCTTCTGTCTCCTTGGCCCCTATAGGTTTGGTACAGGGCCTCCTGTCTTGGAAAAATCTTGCATAGGTCTACTATGTAAAGTCTATAATGATGTTTATGTCACCACCAGACATCTGAGAAGCTCTGACAGACGTCTAGAACCTCCTCCTTGAGGTTCCTTTGTTTTGCTTTCATTTTCTCATCTCGTTAGCCTCTCTCAGCTGTCATGTAGTTGCACTGATTGCATCCCTTTAAATCCTTTTCCCATAGTGATAGCAGAAGACTGCATGGGTGCATGTAGCAGTGCCGGTTGCGTTCTTTTCTCTCACTCCTTGTGACCTTTTCCCATAGTGCATCACTTTGCGGTTTATACAACTTCCTGGAGTGTGTGCATGCTCTTCCTACTTCTGAGTCTTCTACAAGATAAGTTTTGTTCATTTATTTGTGTCTTGCTGTTTGCTGGATCCCAGGAGACCCTGACTCCCTCCGTATCTAGTGTAGGGAGCCGGTGGTCGTGTCCCCTCACTATTATAGGGTGTTCAGGTGTTATACAGTCGAGGTACGAGGATATGCGATCATCTACCATTGGGATTTTCGCATAGGCTGAGTAGTCAGGGAGAGTGCCAGGTCTGATGCAGGGGTTTCCCTTTTTGTTCCTTAGTTTTGGATCCAGTCAGTCGTATATTCATTTTGTGTTTTCTAGTTTCCTGCACACCTTCCGTGACATTATAAACCGCCGTCTGTCAGAGCTTCTCAGATGTCTGGTGGTGACAGTTTATGCGTGAAGCCAGGTATATACAGCTGGCCCCCTTCTGTGTGCCAGCTTCCTAACCAGTGGTGTCTGCAGTGGAATTGATTTTGGCATTGAAGGAGGATACAGATCAAACATCTGTGCTTTTCATAAGAATACTTGAAGTACTAGAATAAAATTCAACTAAAACCTTACCGTTCCCGATTAAGAATGCGGCCTGGACACCCATTACTTCCTCTACGTAGGCGACTGTCAAGTCACCTGAGCCGTTTGGTTGAATTTTTTTGGTGAGGTTGCCCAATATCGGTTGCATCATGGCCGAAATGGCAACAAACTCGACCTATGCTGTTTTAACATGCCAGTATTTTAATCTTCTATTAATTAGTGTCCCTCCTTGTCTGTGACAGGGGAGCACAACATCGTGAAGGTGATGGAGCTCGTTGAGGCCGTGTATGGAGCGTACAAACCTTTCCAGCTGCGGTACGGGAACCTGGAGGAGTCACACCTTCTAATACAGCTGAGCGCCATACCACTGGTGAGATCCGGCAGATACAGGATATCCGCGCATCCAATAATCAACCTGGCGGCAATTATAGACTCGTTACCTTATATAAGACAGTGCAGGGGACCCCCACACTAATCAGATACTTATCTCCTATCCTGTATGTTGTTTATGGGAAAACCCCCTTTAAAGGGGTTGTGCCATAATTGATGTAAAAAAAATGAAAATCATCCATCTATAGGACATGACAACCTCTTTCTAACAAAGCTAGAACCAGCCCTGTACCTCACATGGCTCCAGAGATGTCCCCATTCATTGCTCCAATTGCTCTGCTAGTTTATCTTCAGCCTGGCAGCTCAGGGGACGTGTCCTTTCTGCTGCAGCTCTCTCCCTGTAGCTGCCAAAGCTTCTAACAGAACATATTGATTGTGGCAGCTGAATATTTAAACTGAGCATGTGCGACCACCTCAGTAAGATGGACAAAAAATAAGGAAAACTGCAAACAGCAGGTGGCGCTATACAGATAAAGCGGATTTCAGGAGAAATTTTTCATTTTTAAGATGCCCGATTCTTTATTCCAGCCGCTGCCAGTCTCCTGTGAGCCATTCCCCTCTCCCCACTGAAAACACATGCCACGTCCAGCTTGCATGTGCAAAAGTTAGGAGGCTCAGCTGCTGACTGAATAAGCATTGGCCCACAATTACTTGGAGTTGGAGTACTTTGCGCCAAATTTAATTAAAAGGTGCACGCCTCTTGGTAAATTTGGAGCATTTGTATTTGTCCAACACTCAGAAAATCACATTTATGCTTGCCTATAGCAGGGGTAGACGTGCTGCAAGCTTCGCGTACGTCCAGAATTTCTTTTTTGCAAGATTAATTATATTGAAGGCCACGTCCACTTTACTTGTCACTTTTCAAATTTGGCAAGCAACGAGAAATGTCACACATTTTTGCGCAAATTTACTGGCAGAGTTGACCTGCAAATCTGGTGTAAAGCGCTGAGCGCGTGGCGCGAGCCTCAATCATCTGTGTGCAGGAAGAGCTCCAGCGTTTGGGTCAGTTCTATCCAACGTAAAGCTTTTCTCTTGTCCTGCAGGAACACGGCGAGGCCCTAGACTGTGTCCAGGAGCTCTCGCACTCGGTGTCTCGGCTGTTCAGCCTGGCGTCGAGCGCAGTGGAGCGATGCATCAAACTGACCGATGGCCTGGGGGTGTGCGGCCTGCTGCAAGCACTGCAGTCTCTGTTCAAAAAGTGAGTATCGTCTCCAGGGCACGCCCCCAGGAGCGGAATACACCTGACCTCATGTCGCAAAGCAGCAGTCCGTGGAGAGTCTGTCTGTGGGTCAGGGGTAGGCAACCTCCGGCACTCCAGCTGTTGTGTAACTACAACTCCCAGCATGCATACTTGCTCTGCTCTTATAAGAACACTCATAGAAATGAATGGAGCATGCTGGGAACTGTAGTTTCACAACAGCTGGAGTGCCGATGGTTGCTGATCCCTGCTGTGGGTTATCGCTGGGGACATAGGCCTTCATGGCAGGACTTCCTCCAGGGTTCCTGCAGTAGCATCGGAAGGTCTTCTAGTGAAGTGATATGTCACAGATCTGTCCAGAAATATCACCGTACATGCAGGCCCCACCGTATGGACACTGCCCAGCGCCTGCACTCGTTTACAGCAGCTAATAAAATATGCATTGAGTCCTATGGGCCAGTAGTGCTGCGTATATGTCTCCGCTGGAATGTAATATGTGATTGATGAAGATGCGTTATGGAGTTATTGAAAATTCTGCTCAGAATTTATTTTCCTGTCACTTTTAGGTCTAGCATTCTGTGTGGATTATTATCTTGTGTACAGTGGTTGGCGCTTTGTTTTTCCGATAAAGTTTCAAACATCCGGCTTACACGTAGCGGTAAAAGGGGTTCTCCCATGATTATATATAGTACAAGCTAGAACCGGCCCTGTACCTGACATGGATCCAGAGATCTCCCGAATCATTGCTCTGCTAGATTTATATCAAGCTCTCTATCACAGCTTAAGGGTCTATTCACACGTCCGCATCCGTTCCGCAATTTTGCAGAACAGGTGCGGACCCATTCATTTTCAATGGGGCCGGAATGTGCTGTCCGCATCCGTATTTGCGGATCCGCACTTCTGTTCTGCAAAAAAATAGAACATGTCCTATTCTTGTCCGCAAAAGGCATTTTCTGAGAGAGCGCCAGCGATGTGCGGTCCGCAAAATGCAGAACGCACATTGCCGGTGTCCGTGTTTTGTGGATCCGCAAAACACATACGGACATGTGAATGGACCCTAAGGGATGTGTCCTGCTGCAGCTTTCTCCTCATCACAGCTCAAGTTGTGTGTCCTTTCTGATGCAGCTATCTCCCTATACTAGCTTGTGAGGGGGCGGGGGGGGGGGGGGGTGTCCTTTCTACTACAGCTCTGCCTACCACAGCTCAGATGGTCTTCTTTCTGCTGCAGATCTCTCTCTCTATTACAGCTTAAAGGGACACTGACAGGCCCAATAAGCATAATTATCGATATATATATGCATGCACATGTAATCGCTCTTCTTTCTGCCCAAGGGGCGGCGTTTCAGCTTCACTTCTGCCCAGGCAGCCTCCCCCCAACTGCCGTTTTGAAGCGCCGCCCAGATCATCAATATTCACTTCGCTGGGCGGCTTCTGCTGTCCCCGACCTTCCGAGATGCCGCGCATGCCCAGTAGAAAGCTATGGGATCTCGGAAGGTCGGGGACAGCAGAAGCCGCCCAGCGAAGTGAATATTGATGATCTGGGCGGCGCTTCAAAACGGCGGTTGGGGCGCGGCTGGCTGGGCAGAATTGAAGCTGAAACGCCGCCCCTTGGGCAGAAAGAAGAGCGATTACATCAGGTTATAAAACATCAGTTTGCAGTGTTCATAAGGTGGACAGGAGTTAGACTTATACGTTTTTAATAGAAGACCTGTGCATGCATATATATAGATAATTATGCTTATTGGGCCTGTCAGTGTCCCTTTAAGGAATGTGTCCTTTCTGCTGCAGCCTTTTCCCTATCACAGCTCAAGTTGCGTTTCCTTTCTGATGCAGCTCTCTCCCTATCACAGCTCAGGGGGTGTGTCACTTCTGCTGCAGCGCTCTCCCTATACTAGCTCAGGGGGCGTGTCCTTTCTACTACACCTCTACCTACTACAGCTGTCCCTACCACAGCTCAGGGGGATGTCCTTTCTGCTGAAGCTCTCTATCACAGCTCAAGGGTTGTGCCCCTTGTGCTGCAGCTCTCTCCTTGTAGCTATTACAGACTTTTACAGTAGATACAGCTGGTGACAAAGGATGGAACTGAAAATGAGTGTCCACCTGAAGTGGCTGAGAAATAAGGGAAAGAACAAACAGCAGGTGGCGCTATACAGGGAGTCAATGAGTTGTTAAATAAAAACTATGGCAAATATTTAATTACATGCAATTAAGAAATGATTCAGTCCAGGTGCTTAATGATCCATTTTGAGCTTCTTGTGTCTTCCACTAGGGGAGCTCAGGAGCTTACTGGTTATACCCTACCATGAAGTCAATACTAACTCAGTATACAGTCAGCCTATGAGCTCCCTCTAGTGGTGGCTGCAGGCAGTTATGTCTGTCTGTTCGGGGGATGTCTATATCAGATAAACCAGGCATGCTCCACCTGCGGCCCTCCAGCTGTTGCAAAACTACAACTCCCAGCATGCCCAAACAGCCTATAGCAGGGCATTGTGGGAGTTGTAGTTTTACAACAGCTGGAGGCCACAGGTTGTGCATGCCTGAAATAAACGGAGCTTCAACCACTCAGAATGTGAATTAAGATATTAATCAGCACAGAATGGTGGAGCTGGAAATGACAATGAAAGAGACAAACCCAAATCTGTCGCTACGTTTTACCCCCTTAAATTGCTGCAATGGCTGGTAGTTGAAATTATTATTTTTTTTTATCTCTGTAACTACCAGCATTCCTAGGGCTACATTCACACCATAGCTATAAATGGACAGGCTGTCAGGTTTTTTATGGCCATTTTGCATCCGTTTTTAAAAACAAAAGAATTTAATTGGTTTTATTTTATTTTTACATCCCAACTCCTGTGGTGCCCTCACAATATACATTATGTCCTCCATAGTGCACCCTGGACATACCGTGCCCCCTAGAGTGAATGATAGCCCCTATAGTGCCCCCCTAGTATAAAAAAAAATGCCCCCTACGATTTTTAATTCCTCCATTAGTGCCCACCAGTTCTGCTTCTGTTTAAAAAATAGACATATATATTTTCATCCACTTGCGCGCGCTGGGACAGCGTTCCTCACCTGATGCAGAAGGACCTGTGCTCCCAACATGATGACCTCAGCATGCGCTACCAGCAATCACAAGGAGGGGAAGCGCAGGTCCTTCTGCATCAGGTGAGGAACGACCGTCTCTGTGCATGTAAGTGGATAAAGTGAGTTTTTTTAATGTATTAAATTTTAACCCCTAAAACGCCATATTTCGCTAGTGTACATTTTTTAACCACCGTTGGACAGGTGCACTCCCGTCTGAATGGCCGTTAAAAACGGCCCCATTGATTTCAATGGGGTCCATCCGTGAAAACCTCCAAAAATAGGCCATGTCCTATTTTTTGACGGCCGCTATTGACTTTTAGTGGATCTGAAAACGGCCATGTGAATGTAGCCTGAAAATCAGCCACCAAAGCATCTGGGCAGTGAAGAACATAGGTCTCCTCTTCTCATAGGGGCCCCTGACTGCCAGCGAGTACCGTGATAAATATAATGTATTCACCTATCCAGCCAATTGTGACAGGTTCCCTTTCTCCGCCTTTTTCTTACTCATGATCTGTCATCAGCATGTGACCGACGGGGGTCCGACACCCAGGAACCCCTGGCGGATCAGTAGGGCAACAGCCGTCTCTCAGCGTCCCGCAGGACAGTGACATCACGACTAAAGGCCACATGGCCTGGACGCAGCTCAGCCCCATTGAAGTGAATGACGGGGCTTCCGAGTGTCCGACCCCCCGTCGATCAAATGCTGATGACCTATCCAGAGGATAGATCATCTGTAAGAAAAAGGTGGAGAACCCCTTTAAGAAACATTTCAGTTAAAGTGCGGGAGAAGGTAAGACGTATTCTACTGCAACCCGTGAGATTTGTGAGACCTTCAGTTGCTCGCTGCCTTATGTGACTTGCGACAACAGCATCCAGTCAATTAATGTCACTGCTGTTGTATCAGCACCGCATCCCAGACATGGTAGTAATTGGCAGCGTCGCAGAATGGGCAGGGAGCCAGGACCGTTCAGCTCCGACTGATTTATCGGGGGAAAGTTTGTGGATATCATTAGCATTTACTGGCATGGCTGTTGTCAAACAAAGGCAAAGCCCAGTTTTGCTTACTTACCGCTCACTACCTGGCAGCATCAGAAGGTCTTCACCTACAGGTGCGGAAAAAAACTGTCATGACTTCACTCCGCTCCAACGCCTTTTGCTTGTTGCGCTTTATTTCCCAGATATGTGTCCGATTTCACAAACACGCTGCAGTCAATAAGGAAGAAATACAAACTGGACAACGTCCCTGCGGATGCCTTCTTCTTGGAGGATTGGACGGCCTTCCAGCATTCAGTCAGGTAGGATAGGTCATCAGTATTAAAGTCTCGGAAAACCACTTTAAAGGCCATCATGGACATCTTTGCAACCATTTTTTGTCCCAATGCATCTAAAATGAAAAATGAAGCAACTTTGCAATAGGTCGTCATTAAAAATTTTCCCTGTCGTTTTGTTTCTGGCGCCATGTGTCTCCATGGTAACAGACAGCGAGCAGATTCTGTGTCCTAAAATCCTGTAGTGTTGCAGTCTCATTACGCTTTTATTCTGTCCCTTAGGGCTCATGCACACGAGCGTATTTTCTTTCCGTGTCCGCTCAGTTTTTTGTTTTGTTTTTGCGGACCGTATGCAGAACCCTTAATTTCAATGAGTCCGCAAAAAAAAGTTATCCCATTTCCGTATGTCCGTATTTCCGCTCCGCCAAAAAATAGAGCATGTCCTATTATTGTCCGCATTACAGACTAGCATAGGACTGTTCTATTAGGGGCCAGCTGTTCCTTTCCGCAAAATACGGAATGCACACGGACGTCATCCGTATTTTTTGCGGAACCGCAAAATACATACGGTCAGTGTGCATAGAGCTCTTACTTTGAGCTAGCGTACATTTTGCAGGTTAGCCAGAAGAAGAGGACAGACAGAAGGAAGTAATGACTGCAGGGTCAGACTGCACAGTTTGTTTGTAGTCTGTTACCATAGAGACTCATAGGTCAGTGTAGGAGGAAAGACTATAGGACCTTATTATTTTATTTAAACCTATTGCAAAGTTGCTTCATGTTTTCCATTTATATTCATCAAGATAATTAATGGAATTGTTTGCAAGGTCTACATAACCTTTAATTATAGAAGGGCGGGTGGGAAAGAATGAACGGGTAGGATTAGGGGGTGGGAGTGTGATCGGCATACTGCTAAAGAGAGGAACACCTTGGAACCTTTCGCTGTTGTCTGCTTTGGGATTTTTCTCCTTAAGTTATGTAATCTCGGTAAATGTTCCCGTCTCCTGCAGCGTGATGTAAGACAAGCTTGTGCAAACAGTGCCCTGGATCAGTAAAACCGTGTCTCGCACCACCTTCTTTTGTCCACAATGCCGATGGAACAGAATGTATGTGTACTGTCCCATAAAATCTGCAGAGTCAGTGTCTTTGACCGTAAGAGCTGGTGACTAATGAGATAAAAGCGTGTAATTTGGCAGGTGACGCTTCGGGACACAAAATATGTGGCATTTTTGTGTGTTTTATTTTCCAACGTATAACATGACATAGAAGTGTCTTCATCCAGTATGGGATCCGATAGCTGAAATCGCCACCATCGCTGGAGATATCAATGCTGGGAGTGCATTGTGCATGCTTACTACAGTACCATTAAAGTCATGGGAAACATTGTTCATTTTAGTTGGAAATGTACAGTCGTGGCCAAAAGTTTTGAGACACAGATTTTGGTTTTCACAAAGTTTACTGCTTCAGTGGTTTTGGATCTTTTTTTGTACTTAAGTACTTTAACTTAACAAGTGCACCAGGTTTATGCCAAGGCTCAATATTTCCAGAGTGGACCTTCCTATATCAAGACTTTTGCAGTTTGCTCTGGCATGCTGGATATCCACTTCTAGGCCAAGTCCTGGCTGACGACAACCCATTGTTGCCTAATCCGTGCTTGGAGTTTAGCACAATTTCTGTGCTTTTGTTTGTCCCCCCTTTTTTGAGGATTGACCACAGGTTCTCTATGGGATTAAAATCTGGGGAGTTTCCTGGCCATAGACCCAAAATGTCAATGTTTTGTTCACCGGCCCAGTTAGTTCTCACTTTTGCCTTGGGACATGGTCTCCTTCATACTGGAAAACGCATTGCTCATCACCAGATTGCATCCACCTGGATGGTTGGGAGAAGTTGCTCTTGGGGGGGGGGGGGATGTTTTGATCCCATTCTTTATTCATGGCAGTGTGCATAGGCAAAATTGTGAGTGAGCCCACTCCCCTGGATGAGAAGAGACCCCAAACATGAATGTTCATGTTAAGGCAAAAGTGAGAACTAAATGGTTCGGTGAACAAAACATTGAAATTTTGGCTCCAGTGCCAGTATACTCCCCAGATCTCAATCCCATAGAGAACCTGTGGCCAATCCTCAAAAGGCAGTTGGACAAGCAAAAACACCGACATTGTGATAAACTCCAAGTGCTGATTGGGCAAGAATGGGTAGCCGTCAGTCAGGATTTGGTCCAGAAGCCGATATCCAGTAGGCTAGGGAGAATCGCAGAAGTCTGGAAAAAGAAGGGTCAGCACTGGAAATATTGAGTCTTTGCATAAGGGTCCATTCAGACGTCCGTAGTGCATTGCGGATCCGCAATACACCCGGCCGGCACCCCCCCCCATAGAACTGCCTATGGGGACAAGAATAGGACATGTTCTATTTTTTTCTGGGGGCGCGCTCCGGAAATGCGGATGCGGAGAGCACATAGTGTGCTCTCCGCATCTATTCCGTCCCCATAGAGAATGAATGGGTCCGCACCCGTTCCGCAATTTGCGTAACGGATGCAGACCTATTATACGGACGTGTGAATGGAGCCTAAGCTTGATGGATTTGTCAATAAAACTTAAAGGAGCTATTTGGGAATTTTAGGTGTCAGATCAGATCTCCAACACCTAAAACCCCGGTCGACCGGCTGTTAGAAGAGGCTGGCGCTCCATGAGTGCCGTGGCTTCTTCCTAGGCCCTGTGATGTCACCGTACATCGGTCACATGGCCTAGTGGCAGCTCAGGCCCACTTAAGTCAATGGGGCTGAGCCACAATACCAAGCACAATGTACTGTGCTTGGAAGGCTGCTGGGAGTCGGCAGCGCTCACCAGAGCTCAGATGGATGTACTCGGACCCCCTCCGATGTGATAATGATGACCTATTCTGAGGATAGGTCATAATCATCTTTACCTGGATAAGCCCTTTTAAAAAACATAAAAAGCTTATAGTTGTACTTCAGTATACCATAGAAACCTCTGACAAATAGATCCAAAAACACTGAAACAGCAAACCAAAATTTGTGTCAGTATCAAAACTTACGACTGTACAGACATTTGAAATAAATCCCAAAGGGGCATGACGCTCATAAGACTGATAGCCCGTCTCCATTCTATCCATGATTGGGTTCTCTGATTATATGAATGGTGCTCTCATTGACTTTAATAGATCTGTAGTGTGCCAGGATATACCCGCCCCCGCCATTACGATGGTAATACAGTGGGAATAACCGCCGTAGTGATTGTTAGGGTCCCAGCTCACACCCCAGCTGATGAAAACATCTGTGATAAGTCAGGGCTCCTCTTGTCCACCTCCCTTCCGTTCTTATTTCACTGTCTTTCATCCTTTAGGATCATCGCCACGTGTGGAGAATTGTTACGGCAGTGTGGCGACTTTGAGCAGCAGCTGGCAAGCCGGTAAGAAGAGTCATCAACGTTTTTCAATTTATGCGACGGCCCATACGCCATGTCTGTATTACGGCCGGCAAAATAGGGGATACCTCCGAGACTAACAAATGCCCCCCATATGCCCGGGCCCCTCACACTTAATCTACTTACCTGGCTCCCCGCTCCCTGTGCCGCTCCTGGTACCCGCAGAACCCGTTGCTGCTGAAAACATCCGGGGGGGGGGGGGGGGGGGGGGGACCCGATGCTATGGAGGCTCGTCATTGGCTGCTCGTCCCCGACACCGCACGGGGAGAAGCAGCTGCAGCAGTGCGGGTACCAGGAGTTGCACGGGGAGCCAGGTAAGTAGATTCAGTGTGAGGGGCCCGGGCATAATGGGGACATTTTTTAGTCTCAGATAACCCCTTTAATGTTATTTATGTATAAATCACAAATATGCCCTGAAAACAAATGTTCAAGCAATTAGCAATAATAAAGATCGTGTGGCCTAGTCCCCTTGTGGGGCTAAAAAAATAAAAGGGGGAATAGAGTTTTTAAAAATTAAATAAAACAAAGCAATGGTGGACTCATACTATGTACCCCCAAAATGGTGCCATTGAAAAATTCAACTTGTCCCTCATCAACATGGAAAAACAAAAATGTTATGCAGCAGTGAAAAAATGGGGGGGGGGGATCACGTCTTGAGAGCTACATCACATCCTTAAAGGAGTGGTGCCAAGTTTATAAGTTCCACAGGATTGGGGATAACTAACTGATTGATTGGTGGCGGTGTCCATCCGCTGGGGTGCCCCACCAATACCAAGAATGTGGGCCCCGTTCCCCAATCGGATGGAGCGGCAGGTCGAGCATATGCCCTATTGCTCCATTCATTCTCTATGGCACTGTCAGAAATTGCAGAGCGTTCCGTAGAAAATGAATGAATTGGCAGGACGAACGCCTGACCTGTCGTTCCATCGGATCGGGGCCCCCGTTCTTAAGATTGATGGGGTTCCCAGTGGTCGGACCCCTACCGATCAGTTAGTTATCCCAAGTCCTCCCTTTAAGGGATTAATGTTGCAGCACAAGCCCTCTGTATCTTTCAGTACTCCCCTTTGGCACGGCACAGCGGTATCTGGACAATCCAGGCCAAGCTCTTTTCATATCGCTGACCGTGTGCTGGGGATGTTAGGTCAGATTTCCAAAATCTCTGAGCAGTGCCAAAGGGGCTTGATCTAGACCAGTCATTCTGAAAATTAGTGGTGGTCGGAGATCTGAGACTTCACCAACTTCAACTTTTCTGTGACCTAGCGGCAGGTCCTCTTGAGTGAATTTCACTTGGAAAGTCTTCCCTTTGTTAGCCAAGCAGTTAATTAAAGGGTTAAAAGCCGGGGAGACGCGGTTGCTTTCGTTAAAGGGTTAAGAGCGGCAACACGTGGTCGAGTATTTCCAGTCAGATCAGTGTCGAATGTCAACACTTCCCCCGATGTTTAGGAATAGACGTGGCGTGCCTGTGGTATTGTGCCAGTGTTGTGTGTACCTGCTCTGTTTGTTTCCTGCCCGTCATCAATCAGACGCCATTGTCAGGCTTAATCCGCCACTTTGGAAAGATGCATTTTGCTATTTTTGAACCTTCCTAGCCTTAAGCCACAGATTTCTTTATGTCTTATGTCCTACTTAAACATGACAGGCGAGTGTAGCAGCGCCGTATTTTTTATTTTTATTTTTTAATTCGACAGCTCTTGCCACAGATTGTCTGATATTCTGGATTATCGGATTCCAGATTAAGCCATTTCACTGGTTTTCATTCTTCTTTTTGAAGGATATTAAAGGGGACTTCCGAAATCCATCAGATCCTTGATTATATAAAACACCTGGAGGAGAAAGTTTGTAATATAGTTGCAAGGATTGGCTCCCAGGAACCCGGTCATGTAACGCCCCTCTTCTTCTGAAAATCCTGCTTCCACAGATGTCACATCTTTTGCCAGGTTTCCTCCACGGGCTATGGACGGGATGTAGCTTCCGCTAGGGACAGGGTTAGAAGAATTATTCCTCTATCTGGTACTCCTCTCCAGGGAGAGGAATAACCAAAGTCAGAAACCTGGTAAAGGACCTGACATCAGCGGAAGCAGGATTTTCAGGAGTGGTACGTGACGGGGTTCCTGAGCAGCTGATACAATTTAGGAGCTGTGAGTATATTGCAAACTTTCTTCTACAGGGGTGTTATGTGTAGTTAAAGTGGGTTTGCGGGGGCTGTTGGGTCCCGGAAAACCCCTTAAAGAGGACATGTCAACTTTGCTAGTACTTGCTTCGGAAATTACAACTCTGAAGAATCTCTCCTTTGAACACCAAATTGTGTTGTTCCTCTGCTATTCTTCTTGGAAATGTATGAATTAATTGGCAGGTACCATTAGCCCAGCAAATCAGCAGCATGTGTCTGCACAGTCTGTCATTATCTGCAGGACATGCCCCTGTCATACATTTCCAGGAGGAGTCATAGAGGAAAGGTCTAAGAAAAAGATGCTATAGACCAGGGATGGCCAACCTGAGGCTCTCCAGCTGTTGCAAAACTACAACTCCCATCATGCCCAGACTGCCTACAGTTAGCAGCCTACAGCAGGGCATGGTGGGAGTTGTAGTTTTACAACAGCTGGAGAGCCGCAGGTTGGCCATGCCTGCTATAGACAAAGGGTATCTACTAGAACAGACACTTTAGCCCAGAATATCAGACATACAGTAAAAATGGCAAACATTAAAGGGGTTTCCACATGAACAGTACTTTACAGGATAGGGGGTAAGTTTCTGGTCACAGGGGGCCCCCCAGTGATCATGAAAATGGAGGTCCCAGAGTGCCCCATAAGATGGGAGCAATGCTGCGCATGCGCTACCACCACTCCATTCACTTTTATAGGACCGCTGTATCATAGAAGTGAATTAAAAAGTGGTCAAGCAACTTTTTGAATGTTTCTCCTCTTCCAGGATCCTGTCCACAGCCGGTAAGCATTTATCCGAGTCCTACAGCCCCCGCAGCCTCACCGGCATACAGGAAGGAACCGCCACCGAGCGCAAGAGTTGCAAAAACCCCTGGCAGGAATACAACTACCTCCAGAAGGGCGACCCGGCCGAGTATGCCGGTCTGATGGAGACATTGTATATGTTAAAGGTGAGAACACAACTTTTGTCTATTGCTCTTTCCGCACCACTAGAATGAAAGCTGATCGCGGCGGAGGACAATGCCTCCATCAGGAGCAATCAGTCAGCTTTCTTATGTAATAATAGTCCTGTCCCATGCTCAGCTCCTCCAGTGTTTGCTCTTCTCTCATCCATCACTAAGTATATGTCACTCTCTCTGGATTCCGTATATCTCTACATCTCCCTTTCTCCCTGCTGTCACTCATATCTGTTTCTCGTTAAAGGAGCACCTAAAGGCTATACTGTCCCTTTAAAGATGCAGCAAATAGTTTTTGTCTCATTACATTTTTTTCCCTTTGACATAGCTATGAATTGCAATGCATGTGCATATAAAATGCAAAAGCATGTCTTACCAGGGCTTCTGATAGGGGGCATTCACACTACATTTGCAGCGCACATTTGCTGGTATACACCGGGAAGATTTCAAGACGTATGCCCCAATGTATATCCTTGTATACGCATACAGTGGGATACCGGGGGGCACTTAAAGGGCATCTGTCAGCAGATTTGTACCTATGACACTGGCTGACCTGTTACATGTGCGCTTGGCAGCCAAAGGCACCTGTGTTGGTCCTATGTTCATATGTGCCCGCATTGCTGAGAAAAATGATGGTTTATTATATGCAAATGAGCCTCTAGGAGCAACGGGGGCATTGCCATTACACCTAGAGCAGGCATGTCCAAACTGCGGCCCTCCAGCTGTTGCAAAACTACAACTCCCAGCATGCCATAATAGCTGTAAGCTATCGTTTGCACTGCCTGGTCCTGTCAATTAAAGTGCAGAAGGCACGGCAGATGCAGAGCGAGCAGAGCCTCTAGGTGTAACGGCAACGCCCCCGTTGCTCCTAGAGGATCATTTGCATATAATAAACCATCATTTTTCTCAGCAATGCGGGCACATATGAACATGGGACTAACACAGATGCCTTCAGCTGCCAATGCGCACATGTAACAGGTCAGCCAGTGTCATAGGGACAAATCTGCTGACAGATGCCCTTTAAGATCCCACGTCAAGTGGTTCTCCCACCATAAGAGCTTTTCCCCTTTCCGCAGGATAGGTCACAAGTGTCTGATCAGAGGCGAATTGACCACTGGCAAGAGTGTGCGACACTGGAGCAAATCAAGCGGCGGTCACATATGCGCTCTGCCGCTCCTTTATTAGAGCCAGAGCTGGCCAAGCAGTCCCATATAATTTAATGGAGTGCCAGCGCACATGTGACCGCAGATACATTCACTGGTGGCACTCTAGAACCTTCGGCACTCCAGCTGTTTTGAAACTACAGTTCCCAGCATGCTTTATTCATTTCTATGAGAGCTCTTAAAAGAGAAAAGCAAGTATGCATGCTGGGAGTTGTAGTTTCACAACAGCTGGTGTGCCGGAGGTTGCCTTCCCCTGCTCTAGAACTTCATACAGGATAGGGCGATACGTTCTAAAGGCTTATGCAAATGAACGTAAGGGCACCACGGCCGTGCAGCGGACTGCAAATAGCGGTCCGCAATGCACAGGCACCGGCCTTGTGCACTCCGTGCTGCGGTGCAGACCTGTGGACTTGAACGGGTCTGCGATCTGCAAGATACGGCAAAAGATAGGGCATGGTCAGTATTTTGCGGTGCGGAGGCTCGGACCCGAAAGCCCCCAAGTGTTTCCGTGTGCTTCCGATGCGTGCCTCTGCTCCTCAAAAGATGGGACATGTCCTATCTTTTGCCGTATCTTGCAGATTGCGGACCCGAGCACGCTGTCCTTTCCTTGACTGTCAAAAAGTTGCCCCAGTTCTGGCTATTACTAGTATGCCTCAGGGGATTGTGCAGTATTAGTACCTGTCATGTAAGCAGTGACTGCAGTCGCAGGACTGGGTGGACCAGCCCCGCACGGTATACAAGTATGTCATTTGTGCAATCATTCCTGAAGGTTTTGCCAGCCTCTAGTTCTGGAACGGATTGTTCTGTTCAGGGCCGTTACACTTGTGGCTGTCATCCATAGCGGCACTGCCACCACCGCTCCACCTGGCACAGCTCCTGCAGTTTCCGCTCTGTCCACGCTTCTGCTGCCTGCTCTTGACGTTCAATGGGGTGGTGTTCCCATCTATCTGCAGGATCTTTACAGCAGTTTATTTTTTTTCTGTGAACTTAAAGGATTAATTGGAAAAATATATTAACCGTGGAAGAACACATAGAACCCAGCCATGGCCAGTTATCATGGAAATTCCCTTATTATTTTTTTTCCTGGTGGATAAATTTCCATTCACTGCTAATATTAGGAGGGTAGTTCAAAAACAGCGCCACTCTTGTGCGTGGACTGTGTGTGGTATTGCAGCCCAGCCCTATTCAAGTGAATATAGCAATACCAAACAAACTTATGGACATCGGGAAAAAATAAAAAGTTTTCTTATAATATACTAGTTAGATATGATCTCAGTCCTTGATTGGTGAGGGTCGGACCTCAGGGTCTCCAATTGATTCCTAGCACTTAGGGGCTATGGCACTTGGGTAAAGGGGTTATCCCTGATTTAGATACTGATGCCCTATCCTCAGCTGTTTGTGAAGAGGCCCCTGTCCTCACTAGAGCTCCAGTGAAAGCTGCGGCTTCCTCGCATCTTACCAAGCACAGCGCTGTCCGTTGGGTAGTGGCAGTGCTTCATTTTGCAGCTCAGGGCTTTGTGACCGATATACGGTGAACTGACTGGTCTAGGAAGAGGCTTAACCACACATGGAGCATTGCATTCTCTTCGAACAACTGATCATGTGGGGGTCAGACACCGCCCGTCTGATATTGAGGATAGGTCCATCGATATCAAAATTCCGGTTGACCCCCTTTAAGACAAAACAGCCACTGCTGGGAAGAGTCAAGCCACAGAGCTACGCTGCAATGGCGGGATGAAAGTTGGGGCTCCTTTGTTCTAGGCATCATTTAGGGGTCCCATAATCTCCTGAAGCCCTAACCACCCAGTTTAGGTGGCCACTGTAGGTCTATCTGTCTCTTCTTCTCTGTCTATTTTTTTTTCTTCTGTCTACCTCTTCTCTCCCTCATGCAACCATCTACTGTACCTGTACAAAAGCAAAGAGCAACGGTGAAGGTCTGGTGCAATGCCTCAGGGACAGTAGGCGGTAAAGTCCATAGATAACTTCCAGAAAACAAATAATGAGGCAGCACCCCAAAGTAGGTAAAGGGGGTCAGACCCGTTTATTACTCCTCTAGCAACGTTTCAGCCCAGCTCAATGGGGCCTTTGTCAAGCAAACACACGATGTCCTATGCATCCTTAAATACACCACTGTGATAATTGCTGACATCATTACATAATTGATGATAAGTGTAACAGATAAAAAGATAATGAAACATGATGGCAGCTTCAAAATCATTCCTAATGCCCATCTATTTGTCCTGATTTCCAATTTTCCTTTGTTGATGTTTCCTGGTTTAGGCTGCTTTCACACCTGCGTTAGGTGCGGATCCGTCTGGTATCTGCACAGATGGATCCGCACCAATAATGCAAACGCTGGTATCCGTTCAGAACGGATCCGTTTGCATTATTCATTCAAAAAAAAGTCTAAGTCAAAACGGATCCGTCTTGACTTGCACTGAAAGTCAATGGGGGACGGATCCGTTTTCAATTGCACCATATTGTGTCAGTGAAAACGGATCCGTCCCCATTGACTTACATTGTAAGTCAGGACGGATCCGTTTGGCTCCACATCCTCAGGCGGACACCAAAACGCTGCAAGCAGCGTTTTGGTGTCCGCCTCAAAAGCGGAACGGAGACCAAACGCAGCCAAACTGATGCATTCTGAGCGGATCTGTTTTGGGCCGCTTGTGAGAGCGCTGAAACGGATCTCACAAGCGGACCCAGAAACGCCAGTGTGAAAGTAGCCTTAGCCATTCTAGTCATGGATTTGATGGATGTTTTGTTATTACTTGTTTACAGATGTAGTTGTTCCCCGATCATGTGACTGGCTTGGTCAGGTGATCCTGGGTCCGCTCCTCTCCCGGACGCCTCGCGTGACTTGCGCGATGACGTTGCACGGTCACGTGATGTGCGTCCCGGTGAGTGGTGAATCGGCGCGGCTCAGGCGCCGGGACATGCGCAGTGGCTGGCCAGGGACGCTATGTCTCACACTGCGACCACCAACGGTGTAGTAGGTGTTTAGTTTTAACTTTAAACTAAAACATCTGTTGCTATTTTATACAAGTAAATCATTTGCAGCCTACACAGGAGGATGTAATGCATCATTATTGCACCTGGCACTTTATTTTATGAATTTGATAATGATATACACTTGAGATTATTTGGAACACAATGTGCAGTGAGTTAATTATGTAATAACACTTGGATGTATATTTTTATGAAGCTACAATCATGTTTTATTATCTTTTTGCACATTATCTGTTACACTTATCATCAATTATGTAATGATGTCAGCAATTATCACAGTGGTGTATTTAAGGATGCATGGGACATCGTGTGTTTGCTTGACAAAGGCCCCATTGAGCTGGGCTGAAACGTTGCTAGAGGAGTAATAAACGGGTCCGACCCCCTTTACCTACTTTGGAGAGCTGCCTCATTATTTGTTTTCTGGAAGTGATCTATCTACCAGTATCCTGTCTAATCTGTCTGCCTGTCTAATCTGTCTGCCTGTCTAATCTGTCTGCCTGTCTAATCTAGCTGTCTGTCTAATCTGTCTGCCTGTCTAATCTGTCTGCCTGTCTAATCTGTCTGCCTGTCTAATCTGTCTGCCTGTCTAATCTGTCTGCCTGTCTAATCTAGCTGTCTGTCTAATCTGTCTGATCTATCTCATATTTGTCTGTCCACTGCCAGGTCTATGTTAGATTATATGTTTTTCACATGGTTTGTGTACGAGCTCTGATCTCCGTCTGCTTTGTATCCCCAGGAGAAAGGAGCAGTCAATGCTAACCTCCTGTCAGCTGCCCGCACCGATCTCACCCGCCAGAACCAGGTGGCCTATCAGCTGGCATTTGATTCTGTCTTCCTAAGGATAAAACAGCAACTGCCTATTGGTACCCAAGATGGAGGTGAGTACCTGTTTCCTCCGTTCCCTCTATTCAATGCCATCACTCCTCCCAGGCTGGTGAAAGCGCCAGCAGCAAACGACATTGGCCTACGGAGTTCCCAGCCCTGCTTCAGTACAGTGCAAAGCCCCTGAACCCCTCTCTGTGACGCCCACCTCTCACTGATAGTACCGTTTACCACCGTATTCAGAACCGTTTTACTCTTCACTCTAGCCCTGGGTGCTGGCAGCCATCTTTCTTAAAGGGTTCATCTAGGTCAGGGATGGCTAATCTCCGGCACTCCAACTGTGGTGAACAGTGATGGCCAGTTCGCAGTGTTCGCCAGCGAACACATGCGGGCTGCCGTCTTGACTCACAAGTCCAGCGATGCACAGGTAAGCCCTTACCTGTGTCGGGAGCCGGTCTGAAACAAATGCGGTCACCGGGAGCAGGCAGTTCCGAGAGTAGTCACCGGGGGCCTTCATCGCGCTGTTCTTGGAACTGCCTGCTCCCGGTGACCTGCATTTGTTTCAGACCGGCTCCCGGCACAGGTAAGGGCTTACCTGTGCATCGCTGGACTTGTGAGTCAAGACGGCAGCCCGCATGTGTTCACTGGCCATCACTGGTGGTAAAACTATGACTCCCAGCATGCACCATTGATTATGTAGTTCTGAGAACAGCCAAGCAAGTGTGCATCTTGGGAGTTGTAGTTTTACCACAGCTGGAGTGCCGGAGGTTAGCCATCCCAGATCTAGTTTGAAAATACTTTAATAAAGGCAGCCACCATCCGATTTATTTATTTTTCTTTGTATTATATTTTCAGAGTTGGGGATATGAAGACAAGGGGGAAACCTTGACGGAAGATTTGCCGACATTCAGCCTCACTCCTCTGGAGTACATCAGTAATGTAAGTGCTATTTTTTCCCCATCCTAAGGACATACAGTACTGAACCCTGAAGGACCCATGAGTCAGCGGGGTCCTTTAGGCACAGTTGGTGTGATGGATCTGGCACTGCTGTTGGTGTGAGCAGACTCTAGGAGAGCTATGTGACAACACCCGGAGAAAGGTAACATCGCCTTTGTATTTGTAGATCGGTCAGTACCTCATGTCCCTCCCTCTGCATCTCGAGCCCTTTGTAACCCCAGAAGATTCGTCTCTGGAGCTTGCACTGCATGCCGGGAAGCTGCCTTATCCTCCTGAACAAGGTGAGTCCACCGTAATCCTTCTGTGGAACTTTGACCACACGGGACGCACTGATCACACACCTTTACCCGTTAATGGATTTTCACTGCCAAGTCTATCATGCCAAGTTTATAAAGGCTTCCATATGTTATACACCCAGAAAACATGCAAACGCTTGCCAAATATTAACACTTCTCAGAATTACAGGAATGACCTTGGGTGATCAACCTTAAGATAAAGGTAATTTTGTTTGACCATAAGCCACGGAAGCCCCGTCTGACTACATGCGCTTTGTGTACATTGCAGGGGAAGAGACCCCAGAACTGGACAACATGGCTGATTATTGGCTGGGATCGCTAGCCAGAGCCACCATGCAGACTTACTGTGATGTCATCCTACAGATCCCAGTCCTCACGCTGCACGCCGGCAAGCAGCTGGCAACCGATATAGGTGAGAGGTCACTACCGTTTCTGTGTTATACTGGGCAAATACCATAGGGGACAGGCTGGTCTCATTCTACAGTATCGGTACATGTTCCACTTGGAGCATTTAGCATTTCTTCATAGGATAGTTAATAAACCGGCAGCAGGAGGTGTCTTGGACTAACAAATGTACAGCATGCTTCAGTGGTGCGGCCATCTTGGATAGCAGAAGCAGAGCCTGGGAATTGGCTGATCTGCTAATTTCGTTTTTTTGGCAAGAGAATCGCTTTAAGGGCCTGTAACATGTTTCCCCCTCTGTGTTCCAGCGGTTTTACCGTTATTTTTTTTCTTGTGTTTAGCCATTGAAAATCTTGACATTTGCGGGACAGATTGTAGTTTTTTGTAAAGGAACTATTTTGGGGTACATATAATGTATTAAAAAACTATTATTATTTCTTTGGGGGAGGAGGAAAAAGTACAGTTTCCACATTGAGAGTCAGTTACAAACACCGGCTTTTTACACCAGTCTTTGTTTTCCCTCCTGCTGTCCGAGGATCTCCCTAATCTACGATGAGGCGCGCGCCTCGTCATAACTTAGTCAAACCTCCGGCAGTCCCTGTGCCATGACTGGAGTAGTTTTAAGCCAACGTTTGCATCTTTTTTCCAGGTGTAAATGTTAGTAAATTTGCCCCGGTCTGCCCCCGTCACTCCCAAGTAGCGAGCATGACACAAAAACGCACGCGCGATTAAATATTATTGCACGGGCGTTAAAAAAGTCACAACAAAGGGTTACTTTTTTATCAGTGTCAATAGGAAAATCTCTTACCCCCCCCCCCCCCCTCCATTTGCCCTATTATTGCATCCGTAAATAGGGTCTCCAATCCAAAGAGGACAACTCGTAGACTGTGTGGTATAGATTCCTCTAACCTTCAGTTATGTTGTCTTCCTAGATTATTTGACCAATGTCATGGACGCACTGGGCCTGCAGCCCACCCGCACTTTACAGACAATCGTCTCCCTGGTCAAGATCAAACCTGAAGACTTCAGACAAGCGGCAAAATCCTTACCCAGGAAAATCTCCTCCTCCATTGCCGCCATGAGAAACATTGAGTACTAATCAACCTGGCCTCCAAAGTAGCATGGACGCTCTTTACCTATGTGGTGGCAGATCAGGATCCACTCATTCCGGCGAGATCTAAGAGATGGGGAGTCTGTTCAGAACAGGTACTCATGGAGTTAAAGGACTGCGGTGGCGTAACGTGTCCTTGTATCCTGTAAACTTTACTGCCAAATATAAAGAAAAAGGAATATATTTATTTGTCAGAAGAGTTTATAGAAAGTTTAATGTTTCGAAAGTGTTTTCACAAAAGGCACCTGAGTTACCAGCGACATTCTTTCAGTTACACTTATGCAACATTGACGGCTCATGTAACCCCCTCCCCCATTTACATTAATAGACTTGGATTTCCTAGGCTGCAGTGTAAAAGCTGTATCTAGTCCCTCCATCCAATGGTCAGTGCCTTCACCTACCATGTACTATGGACCTCCAAGATGTTAAAGAGTCACTCTACTTTCAAACAATTTCATTTAATAGAAAACGGTGTAAATAGCAAATTTCTAATTAAAAAAATCTGCCTGCATCCACCTGAAGAAAAAGTTGCAAAGTCATGGCCACTTGGGGTCTCAGTTCCATCTATGTTCCAGTCCACTGCCTTTTGTCAGGCAAGATCCATTCCTAGAAACATAGACACAGAAGATGGGCGAGAGGAAGTGTGGGTGTTGCAGAGCTAGCTGAGATCCTGAGCCTGATAAAGGACTGCTTCTGAAGATTATAGGAGCGTCCTGCGTGTCTGTAAGTGTGGTTTCCCCCTCCTTATCTGTTGTGTGAGCTCCAGAGCTGGAAACATACTGGGAAAGAGACGCCCCATGCTTGTGAGAGAAATGCATCTAGTTGTGCAGCTGAAACAGGGAGAATATGGCAGAAAGAGATATTAGGGAAGCCCCCCAAAAAAGACCTGTTTCTTCACAGTTATGATTGTACAAAGCCATTATGCAATAATTTTTTTTTAATTTATTTATTTTTTTACTTTTTTGACCACTTGTCATTTTTGCCTGTGCAACATTTAGTCTAGCTGCACACGTTGCGGATTCTCGTGTGGAAAAAATGCAGCGTAGTGCAGTAACAGCAAAGTGTATGAGATTAGACAAATCTCATGAAAACATTGCTTTTTCGTTCTGTGCGAAAATTGACCTGCCCTGCGGATTTAGAAAGTCACAGCATGTCAGCTGTTTGTGCGGATTTCACCCTTTTCAATGCAAAGGTGAGATCTGCAGAAAATCCACACCAAAAACTGCAAATAAAACATGCGCTATTTGGTGCACAAACTCACGGAAATCTGTCTGGATTTTTTTTTTCTTTTTGTAAACCTGCGCCCATGTGCAGGTAGCCTCAGGATAGACTTGCACATGCACTTTTTGCAGCAAGTTTTGGCGCACTTTTGATGCAGTATTTTGAGCCAGAAGTGCATTTAAAAGGAAGGGGGAATATAAAGGAAAGGCTTACTCTCAGAAAACTGCGTCAAGTGCATGTGTATTTCTGGCCTGATGGGCGCAGAGATTGCATAAGTAGAGGTCCTCAACCGGCTGTAGGATGCAATAGGGGAACTGATGTTGAGACCTTACAAGAATTTTTTTCCACTCTGCAACCTGCCTATAAGCTTTAATATGTTATAGAGGGGATTTTCCTCTTTTGGGGACCCGCTTCCAGTAGCCAGGGAAGAGCCACTGCAAAGAGCAGCTCTTGCTTTAGGGGTCCTGATGCAAAGACTTCATGACTTCAGAGGAAATGTAAAGGTACGGCAGTAGAAGATGTCCATAAGGTGAGCATACTCTTTAAAACACTCATTCAGCTGACAGCTATTACTCCTGACTCCTCCACGCCAATACGCATGGATGCTCAGCCGAGTGTGCATGTGCTCTCAACAGAGGAACGGGAATCATTCCTTGCCACACACCTCTAGAACAACGGATTGGGAATGTTAAAATACAACGTCTTGTCAAGCCCCTTACACAGTAGAAAAGCCAACCAGTCCCTCCAAAATCAATTCATCTAACATGTATGGGCACAAGTATTTCTGTCTGCTATATACGATAGGCTGCCGCTATATACGATAGGCTGCCGCTATATACGATAGGCTGCCGCTATATACGATAGGCTGCCGCTATATACGATAGGCTGGCGCTATATACGATAGGCTGGCGCTATATACGATAGGCTGGCGCTATATACGATAGGCTGCCGCTATATACGATAGGCTGCCGCTATATACGATAGGCTGCCGCTACATACGATAGGCTGCCGCTACATACGATAGGCTGCCGCTACATACGATAGGCTGCCGCTACATACGATAGGCTGCCGCTACATACGATAGGCTGCCGCTATATACGATAGGCCGCCGCTATATACAGTACAGACCAAAAGTTTGGACACACCTTCTCATTCAAAGAGTTTTCTTTGTCATGATTATGAAAATTGTAGATTCACACTGAAGGCATCAAAACTATGAATTAACACATGTGGAATTATATACATAACAAGTGTTAAACAACTGAAAATATGTCATATTCTAGGTTCTTCAAAGTAGCCACCTTTTGCTTTGATTACTGCTTTGCACACTCTTGGCATTCTCTTGATGAGCTTCAGGAGGTAGTCACCTGAAATGGTTTTCACTTCACAGGTGTGCCCTGTCAGGTTTAATAAGTGGGATTTCTTGCCTTATAAATGGGGTTGGGACCATCAGTTGCGTTGTGGAGAAGTCAGGTGGATACACAGCTGATAGTCCTACTGAATAGACTGTTAGAATTTGTATTATGGAAAGAAAAAAGCAGCTAAGTAAAGAAAAACGAGTGGCCATCATTACTTTAAGAAATGAAGGTCAGTCAGTCCGAAAAATTGGGAAAACTTTGAAAGTAAGGGCTATTTGACCATGAAGGAGAGTGATGGGGTGCTGCGCCAGATGACCTGGCCTCCACAGTCACCGGACCTGAACCCAATTGAGATGGTTTGGGGTGAGCTGGACCGCAGAGTGAAGGCAAAAGGGCCAACAAGTGCTAAGCATCTCTGGGAACTCCTTCAAGACTGTTGGAAGACCATTTCAGGTGACTACCTCTTGAAGCTCATCAAGAGAATGCCAAGAGTGTGCAAAGCAGTAATCAAAGCAAAAGGTGGCTACTTTGAAGAACCTAGAATATGACATATTTTCAGTTGTTTCACACTTTTTTGTTATGTATATAATTCCACATGTGTTAATTCATAGTTTTGATGCCTTCATAGTCATGAAAATAAAGAAAACTCTTTGAATGAGAAGGTGTGTCCGAACTTTTGGTCTGTACTGTACGATAGACTGGCGCTATATACGATAGACTGCCGCTTCATGTTTTACAGGCTTATTTTAGTCACTCCAACAAGGGCAACAAAACAATGTTAAAAGTGTTATATGCTACTTGTTTATACAAGGAGAGGGGGACGTTGTGCAGCACCCGGAGTCAAGATTAAAGACTTCCAGTTAAAGGTAGTAGCAAACTGTCATGAGGACGGGTTTATGAAGTGTACAGTAAGGTAATGGAGGCTTCTGTGTTATTTATGGCAATCTGCTCTCCCAGTGCTTTTTGCTGGGCAATTTTTCGAGAGGGTTAAATTTTAACCACCTGTTAGTAAGTGAAGTGATGGCTCCGGATTTCGCTAAGCAAACACGGAGGCCTGAGATTTCGTTATAAAGACGCTCTTACACATTCTTCTTTCCCTTTACAAGCTTGTTAGACTCTACCATTAAATCAGACAGTTGGACTAATGATTAAACTCTCCGCAACCTGCTGACAGAGAAGGAGAGGTGCGGGGGCGGACGAGCCGTGGGGTCTCAGCCGCAGAGGAGGAAACTTCTAGAGAGGATGTCTGCCTGACAAACCAGTAAACCAGTGTGTAATGGCATAAGAACCTGCTAAATATCTCGCATGGCGTCGCCTTCCATGGATGATGGCGTAAGCAGGCACCGGCATCCATAGCCTTCCCAAAGTAGCACCTGCGCCTTCTACTATGCATGCGCTGAAAATTGTCGCCTCCCTGTTTGACCCGTATCTGCGTCTGCGCTGACCGCTTTCAGCACATGAGCAGTAGAAGACAAAAGCACTCTCTTGGAAAGGCTATGGCCTTTTTATGATGCTACCCATGTGGGTCAATTCCATGTATAAACCCCAGGGGCCATTATGCCATTACACACTAGTGCAGGCTGTTGGGGAACTACAACTCTCAGCAGGCTTTATTCACTTCAGACTTTCGATAATAATCAGATCACATTGTATCGGTGCAGAATATCAGGGAATTCCAAAGGGTTCACTTACTTCTTCTTGCAATTGTAACTTTAGCCATAGCCTTTGATTAAAACACCAGTACAATTCAGACGATGGTGTAAGATTTAGCAGAATGTGGAAACCATGTAATTGTGTCATGATTCATGTATGTTACTGCCGGATGGCCAATAAGCTCTGGTGGTTATTCCTGGCTCCTGATCACGCCTTTGTCTTTTTTCGTAAACTATCGTAGCAGCTCCTGGATGTTCTGTCCACAGTTATCAGCAAGGATCACAGCTACAAATCTGCCCTATGTCCCACTGAGCCGCCCTTCATTTGACTCCGAAAAAGGACCTCGTTAAAACTCTTAAAGGGGTTGTGCCAAGTTCTAAATTTATCGACTATCTAAAGCGGAGTTGCCAAACTCGCGGACCTCCAGCTGTTGTAAAAACTTCCATTCCCAGCGTGCCCTGATAGCCTGTAGGCTGCCCGCTGCATGATGGAAGTTGTAGTTTTGTATTAGCTGGAGGGCCACGAGTTTGACATCCCTTTTCTATAGGAGAGAACCATCTGATCGCTGCGAACCTCACCGATCACGAGAACAGGGGTCCCGTCCCCCCAAGTGAATGGAGCAGAAGGTTCCACGTGTGGACTGCTGCTGCTCCTCCATTCATTCTCTATGACTGCCGGAGAGAGCAGAGTGCTTGGCTGTTTCCATCAGTCCTGTAGACAATGAATGGAGCAGGCAGAGAGCATGCTGCTCCACTGATTAAAAGGAACGGGACCCCTAGTGTCAGACCCCCGCCGATCAGACGGTTATTCCGTATTTGCACGATAGGGAATAACTTGAGAACATGGCATAATCCCTTTAAGATTTAACAGTGCCACAAGATGGTCAAGATGCATCTAGAAGAGTTCTGGTCAACACGACACAATGTAGATTGCAGTACCTCAGGGGCCACACAGAGCGGCTGTCATCTCCACCACTGGACAGGACACTTAATATAAAGTAGTGCTTCCACCTGATCATTTAAAGGGTCCCCAGCTTTGGACAGTCCCTATTTGTTAGCAATGTCACAAAGTGTCCCCTGCTGGAACCCCCTGCAGTCAGCTGTTATCCATGGGGAAATCTGGACGAATAAGTGTTAAAAAATTTTTTTGCAGCGCCACCACAGGGGAAATGAAGCATTACACAGTCCTATTCAAAGACTGTTCCTTGCTGTTTGTAGCCACGCTATACTCTGGCATAAACTTGGGGATCCAGAGGGGACTCCCCCATATTAGCTCATAATACCCTAATCCGGAAAATTATTATTATTATTTTTAATTCAGGACAATCCCTTTTAAACTGGTGTCAGGATTGCAGTCTATGAAAAATGCTTGGTCCGGTAGCACGGGATGTGGTCCATGGGGTTCTGAAAATTTTAGTTTTCCCTTTTCGATACACAGACTGCACTCAAGCAAGCGTCATGTATGTATGTCTTATCTTTAGAGTCATGGGACAAGTGGTCTGCTTTCTTACTAAAACAGCGCCTGGTATTGCAGCTGGGGCCCATTCAGCTGAATACTGCAATATCACGTACCGCCTGGAGTGTGGTGGCCATGTTTGTTCATTCCATTAAATCACTTTTAATCGATGGGAAAAATTCCATGCATTTTGAAGGTGGCCATAATACTGTGACCGTTTAAATTTTTTCCTCCTATACTCGTATCCGGCATTAAAGGAAACGTAGTACGTGTTGGATTTCAATATTTTTTTTATTTATTTAGAATTCGGAATATAGAAAAGAATACATTTACAAAGACAATGAAACATAAAAAAAAAAAACTTTTGTCAAAATGACCTCACTTTAGAAATGTTCCCCAATACAGCTGGACGCCAACCAAGGAATGGGACCCAGCGTTGGATGATCACATATTCTGGCTAATCAAGTAGTCATACAAAATCTTCATTAATATATAGTATATGCTTCTATCACCGCTTATGGAAGAGTCTTATCATTGGCCATTTCTGAGGAGTCTTCTATTTCTATTACTTTTTACCTTTTAGATGGTTCTAAGTTTTGTGCCAGAAACGAGAGCCGGACTATCAGAATTTCTGCACGGTCAGATTCGGAATTCAAAGTGTCTGCTCTGGAATTCTCTCCTGCTCTGTATACCGTATACTGAAGGATACAGTATATGCATCTCCTGTGACACCCGCTTAAAGGGATTGTACAGGATTGGAAAAATATGGCAGCTTTCTGCCAAAAACTGTGCTTCAGTAGGGCTGAGCTGTAGTACCTGAGACAACCTGTGGACAGGTGTGGTACTTTGGAGGAAAGCAGCCATGCTTTTCTAATAATCTGTCAGCAGTTTTATGCCTATGACACTGGCTGACCTGTTTCATGTGCACTTGGCAGCTGATGGCGTCTGTGTTGGTCCCATGTTCATATGTGCCCGCATTGCTGAGAAAAATTATGTTTTATTATATGCAAATGAACCTCTAGGAGCAACGAGGGCGTTGCTGTTACTCCTATAGGTTCAGCTTTCTTTGCAGCTGCCGCATCCCCTGCACTTTGACACGGCCAGGCATGATCAAGTTTACACCGCCTGGCCTAATAAAGTGCAGAGGCAGTTGCAGAGAGAGCAGAGCCTCTAGGTGTAACGGCAACACCCCTGTTGCTCCTAGAGGCTCATTTGCATATATTAAAACATCACTTTTCTCAGCAATGCGGGCACATATGAACATGGGACCAACACAGATGCCTTCAGCTGCCAAGCGCACATGTAACAGGTCAGCCAGTGTCATAGGGACAAAACTGCTGACAGATGCCCTTTAAATTTAGGAGAAACAAAGTAGTGTGGTAGATATCACTAATACCTGTCAACCAAACCCTTTAAGGTAGGGCTGCACAACTTTTTTTTTGGTTCTCAGTCTCAGATTGTACATTTCACAAGGGCCCCAAAAAAACTAAGAGGGGTGTTCCATCAGACATTCTGGCATATTAAAAGTGTATCCCATAAGTGTCTGACAGGTGAGGGGTTCACTTCTGGGATTCCCATCTATCAGGAGAATACAGGAACAGACAAAATTTGACTGCCATGTTTTTCAGGACTACTGAGACACTGGTATGTATGTGTGCTTCCTGGTAGCTGGGGCCACATGTGGCCCCCAGGCCGCAGTTTGTGCACACCTACTTTAGGGGAATCGCTAAACCGTGAGCACACCATTGTGCAGTTGGTTGTTTAGGTTCTCATCTGTCCTCACAAAAAATAGTGAATGCAAACGGGAGAAGAGTCCAGGACTCTTGGCCAGCAGTATCCGATGAAGCCGGTTGACGGTACACCGCACATCACTGAACAGTGAGTCCTGGACTTTTCTCCTGGTAAGTTTGATGTTCATTCACCTTTTCTTTGTAGGTACAGATGGGTTTGATATGGGCAGGTTTGGGACCCCAAACTTCATCTCCATGATGGTGTTTTGGTGGTTTACATAGTAACCTAGTACATAGCCGAAAAAAGACATTTGTCCATCCAGTTCGGCCTGTGATCCTGCAGTTGATCCAGAGAAGGCAAAAAACACCTGTGAGGTAGAACCAATTTTCCATCACTTTAGGGGAATAAAAATTCCTTCCCGACTCCACTCAGGCATCAGAATAACTCCCTGGATCAACGACCCCGCTCTAGTAGACTATAGGCCTGTAGATTATTTACACTCCAGAAATACATCCAGGCCCCTCTTGATTCCCTTATTTACTCACCATCAACACCTGCCTCAGGCAGAGAGCTCCATAGTCTCCTGCTCTTACCGTAAGAATCCTCTTCTATGTTTGTGTAACAAACCTTCTCCTGGATGTCTCTAGGGCAGTTTAGGTTGGCCAAACACTTTCTCAGTAGTATCCCACCTGGGGAAATGTAGATTTCCATGAAGCACATCCAGATATATGGCAAACAGTGTAACAGGTGACAAGACCAGAGTCCTTTACAGAGCGAGCCACACTTGTTCAGCAGCACTCTGATCTAGTTTATAAAGGGGGTCCTAAGTGTTGGACCCCATGTATAACCTTCATATGACCTAATGTAGCATATAGACAGGGGTCACTCTCCTGACATGACCCCATTAAACCACTACTAGGACTAAAAATAAAATATTACTTTACACTGGGGTAGACAAATTACAAAAGCCAGTTAAGACACTATAGAACCTGGTTTCAGTAGAACAGACATCAACGGAAAGCGACCAAAAATTTGTGTGGCAGAAGGAAATTGCTAGGAATACTGGCAACCTGGCTCCTGAGATTTGTCAAGTAACACTATATACAGACCTGTAGAAGACTAAGAAAATATATTTCAAATAACTTTAAACACTTGAGTAGATCAATACTGAAAAATGACCCCTAATGGAGCTTCATTTTGTTCTAAAAATACAATATTTCTCCCCAAAAATATATAATAAGAATTTTTGGTACTAGTAGATTTCGTGAATGCGATTGATTAGTAATGGGTGTTAATTGTAATTACAAAATAAAATAAAGTTATTGTTCTTCATCACTAGATATGACTTCAATTGCATCATTCATCTGTCGAAGCCGAAGGGAGTCATACTTCGGAGGTGGGGTGCCTGGTATAGGCATAGGCTCTGGCTCTGGATCTTCATGATGGAAGTCAGGGTTAGTGTATCCTTCCACCAGCTCAGACACCGTGGGCGGTGGATCGGCGTACTCAGGGCGTCGTTTCTTCTCTTTTCTTACTCTGTGCCAAGCGAGAAGCTTGAGTATGGTGATCCAAAGACAGTCTATAATGATTTCTCCAAACTCAATGATGCATAGGACTGAGCCTCCCATCCAGAATCCAAACTGTCCACCCAAGTTCGACAGAAGCCACACCACCTATGGAACATAAAATACCTTAAGTGGTTAATATCCTCCACTGGTTTATCTGCCTGACATAATTGGCATCTTGGGTTGTCACAGGATGATGAACCCAGGTCCATTTGCCCATATGGACATCATCTAAAGGGTTCCTGCCTAGGACTCTCCTCCATGTGCCAGAGGTTAGAGCTGCTCTAGGAGACACCCTATGTCCATTTGAATGACCACCATGTAATGTTGCATTTTACCCCGCAGGGAAATTTACGCCTAGAGGCATCTTCCTCCAGCATGTGGGTGAGATAATTGAGCGACGGCTTAATTTTTTTTACACGCTTTCTCTACCAAACTTCTTCTTTCATCTCTTGTCAGCACCATTCAGCCTAAAACTGAAGACCACTGTAGACAGGTTGGTTGCAAGGGACGTTCTGCTTGACAACTCAGTGTAAAAATGTCATAGCTCAGACCGAATAGGTCAAGATATACATTTATATGGACTGTGGTATCTTCAAGGTGATTACCAGGTAATAAAATGGTGCCCCTAACTCACATTTCTATTGTACAACAAAGTCAGTATGTCTTGACACCAAGGAGTAGTCCAGCAACCTCCAATTAAGGTGTCCCTTTCACAGGAATACCATAGTCTCTGCCCTCTCTTACCCGGTAGCCCATACTTATGACCTTATGGTCCAGCCCTTCCCCCAGGTGCACTTACATCGGTGGCTGCAGAATCTGAAACACTGCGGTAATTGTATTCCTGGAAGTATATGTTCAGTCTGATGATACCATTTCTGGCAAAAAAGAAAAAAATTGTAAATTTTAGTTTAGGTAAAGGATCAGCAACCTTCAGCACTCCAGATGCTCTAAAAGTACAACTCCCAGGTGGAGTGCCAAAAGGTTGCTGAACCCTGGTTTAGGTCAACACTGACAACGCACATCTGAAACAACTGGTGACCGTAAGAACTGTAGCTCCAACATGGGTATGATGGAAGATCTTCCCAGGGTACTGGGCAAACTGTCAATAGTGGGAGTCCATGAGATGGGGCCTCCCGAGATTAATGGAAACAAGACTGATCTTGAGGGCATGGGGTTACCTCTCTTGAAATCAATGGATGCCTTGGAAACCTATGAATACCAACAACTGGACCGGATTGAGAGGGGAACATACATCTATGAGCAGAATAATTTTTCTATCGACATTACAAAGTTATGTCCATTATGAATTCACCCTAGTGTGGACTGTTTGGCAAGTGTGAATAAGGTTTAGGCTGAGAAGGGCAGTCAATAAACAAAATCTCTGTTACATTATGGCAGACACCAACCCACCTGTTCACAATTATCTTCTCGCTGCTTTCTTTTTCATAAGAAAGAACATGAAAAATCCAGTCCTGATAGAATATACAAAAAAAAAATACTATCATACAAGTGGAATACTGGAAAGTCCAGAACAATGGCTTCTTTAAGGTTTTGCAGTGCTTACAAATTTTTGTAAAGTAAAGGAACACTCCCGGGTCTGTGAGGGTGGAGCATGACACAATAATTTTAGACACCAAATATACAAGCCATGCTCCACCGCTAGGCAAACATAGATACTCTTGGGTGTCCTCGTTCAGAGGAAATTTTTAAGGCTAGTTTCACACTAGCGGCAGGGGACTCTGGCAGGCTGTTCCAGCGGGTGAACAGCCTTTCAAATACGTCCTGCCGCTAGTTCACGTGTGTCCCTGGACTGCCACTCCGTCCCCATTGACTATAATAGGGGTGGGGGCGGAGTTCAGACGGCAGCGCATGCCGAGAGGCAGCCATACTAAAACTTCTGCATGCAGTACTTTTAGTCCGGCTGTCTCTCGGCGTGCGCTGCCGTGCTGCCACCGGATTTCCGCCCCCGGCCTCATTATAGTCAATAGGGACGAAGCGGCAGTCTGGGGGCAAATGTGAACTAACGGCAGGACAGATCCGACAGGCTGTTCACCTGCCGGAGTACCCTGCCGGAGTCCCCTGCCGCTAGTGTGAAAGTACCCTTAGACCATGTTTTCCATTGATGGTTCAACGGGCAACTGTCGACCAGCTTCATGGGGGTTAACATGAATATTTGGTCCAGGTAAATGTAATAGGTGTCAGTCAGCACTTTTCATCATGCTAAACGGCTGACAGTACTAGGTAGGGGCTGGGGAGAGAAGATAAATATAAATTTGTGGGACTTTTCTTATCAGGAGTAGTGAGAATATGAAGTTGTAGGCTTCTTTCACACATATGTGGTCCGTGAAAATCCACGTATGTGTGAATGAGGCATCAGTCTGCCAGGTTGGTCTTCTGCAAGTGCCCAGAAGGCAGTGCTTCACTATAAAGTGCTCTCTGCATTGACCTGCTTCACAGTCCCTCCTCTCTGATCTGACAGCTGTAGTAGTCTCATGCTACAGCTGTCACGTAGAACAGAAGGGAGGGACTGTGAAGCAGCTCAATGCAGAACACTTCACAGTGAAACTCTGCCTCACTTGTAGGAGCAGAATTTGGCAGAATAAAACATCAAATTCACACTACTCCTGAAGACAAAAGCTCCACAAAAGGTATGTTTGTACTACTCTCACCAGCTCCTACCTAGTGCAGTCAGCAGTTTAGCATCGTCAAAACTGCTGACAGCGCTCTCTTTAATGAGGGGATCAGTGAGGAAAATAAGCAGGAAACTTATTCAACAAATACCTGTATGGACCAGTCAAGCCTGAAATAATGGCACATGTTGTACGGTTGGTTTCCCATCACATTTTACAAAAAGTTGGGATTAGGAAGACTGAGTATTGATTTGTCAATAACTTTACAAGTGGACAATTTATAGACCCTGCACATATTATTCATATTTTAGCAGAAATTGGGTCAATACATTCATACCTAGGGCATGCTTATCCCCCAGAGGGTTGGGTATTACATGGGGGTACATACCTCTGCTGCAGCGGAGGGCCATTCAGCCATGGAGATGGTCATTTTATAGTTACTGTCACTGTAATAATGGAGTAAAACATCAGTCTATATAGCTGGTCTAAACAAATGGCTTTCCATATCACGACTGGCAAATGGTAAAGTCTTGGCTACCTACAGCCACCACTAGGGGGAGTGCAGGGAATCACAGCATATGGTTTTAATGGGGGAGATTTATCACGATTCAGTCATGATTTTCCCTGTGCTGCCAGAGCATGTACCCAAGTATGGCGAGGCCTTGTTATAAATTTGACACATTCATTAGCAATCGGTACACCTAAACTGTAATCTATGGCAGCTTGGAGCTGCCGTAAATTTGCCTTAATTTATGCCAGAAAATGGCGTAAGTGAAGATAAATAAGCTGAGCCCATTGGCTCAAGATTTTGTCACAGTGGCAGTTAAAAAGTCACATACCTGGCAACTTTTTTACATAATAAAAATGTTTTAGGGAGATGATAAATCTCCCTCATTGTGTCAAATGCAAGCTGTATATGCCTGTATGCAGGAAGCTCCCCCTAGTGGTGGCTTCTGATACTCAGTATTGTATAACTTAGACTACTTTCACACTCGCGTTTGCCATTGACGGATCCGTTCAGATAATACGACCGTCTGCATCCGTTCAGAATGGATCCATTTGTATTATCTGTAACGTAGCCAAGAGGGATCCGTCTTGAACACTATTGAAAGTCAATGGAGGACGGATCCCTTTTCTATTGTGCCAGATTGTGTCATAGAAAACGGATCCGTCCCCATTGACTTACATTGTGTGTCAGGACGGATCCGTTTGGCTCAGTTTCATCAGACTGACCCCAAAATGCTGCAAGCGGCCTCCAGAGCGGAATGGAGACGGAACGGAGGCAAACTGATGCATTCTGAGCAGAATACATTAGAATGCAAAGTGATCCGTTTTGGACCGCGTGTGAGAGCCCTGAACGGATCTCACAAATGGAAAGCCAAAACGCCAATGTGAAAGTAGCCTTAATTAAAACATACAGGGGATTTGATGCTCAATAACCTAAAAATAATGTTCCAACCATTGTATCTACACTTGTGATGATAGAACATGAAAGCGGATCATTACTTACTTGCATGGCTGCTGACAAAGATTAATACACTTTTCTCTCTCCATCACAGAGTCTTTCATCTTGTAATAACAGGACACTGCAAACAGAGACTTGGATTAATGTGCATATGTGCTGTTAGCAGGGGTATAGCTATAGAGGATGCCGAGGTATCAGCTGGACCTGGGCTCTGGGGCCTGAGTACCCTTTGGGAAACACCAGTAGTACCCACTGATCAGTCAAAGCCACCTGGTGTAAAACGTCATTTATCAAACCAGACCACCTTCCACTGTTGCTCCATGTTCCAGTTCTCATATCCACTGTGAGCACTTTCAGCAGTGGACAGGGATTAGAACTGGTAATTTCAGTGATCTGGAGCTGCACAACCAGATACACAACAAGCTGCAAGGAACTTTTTGGCTTTACAGTTGCTCTTCTGTGGGATCAGAGCAGACGGTCTAGCCTTTGCTTCCCATGTGCATCAGGGAGCCTTGGGTGCCCATGACCCTGTTACCAGTTGTCCTTCTGTGGACCATTTTTGGTAGGTATACCTGAAACACCCCACAAGACCTACTGTTTTTGAGATGATCTGACCCAGTCCTCCAGCCATCACAACTTGGCCTTTGTCACATTTGCTTGCCCCATTTATCCTGCTTCCCTCATATCAACTTCAAGAACTCACTATTCCCTTGCTGCCTACCCATCCCTATCCCACCCCTTCACAGGCGCCATTGTCACAAGATAATCAATGTTCTTCAATTTTTATGGTTTCAAGGTTATGGCTGATCACTGCACTGGCGTAGCTATAGAAACATAGAATGTGTCGGCAGATAAGAACCATTTGGCCCATCTAGTCTGCCCAATATACTGAATACTATGGATAGCCCCTGGCCCTATCTTATATGAAGGATGGCCTTATGCCTATCCCATGCATGCTTAAACTCCTCCACTGTATTTGCAGCTACCACTTCTGCAGGAAGGCTATTCCATGCATCCACTACTCTCTCAGTAAAGTAATACTTCCTGATATAACTTTTAAACCTTTGCCCCTCTAATTTAAAACTATGTCCTCTTGTTGCATTTTTTTCTTCTTTTAAATATTGTCTCCTCTTTTACCTTGTTGATTCCCTTTATGTATTAAGCAGTTTCTATCATATCCCCTCTGTCTCGTCTTTCTTCCAAGCTATACATGTTAAGGTCCTTTAATCTTTCCTGGTAAGTTTTATCCTGCAATCCATGTACCTAGTTTAGTAGCTCTTCTCTGAACTCTCTCCAAAGTATCAATATCCTTCTGGAGATATGGTCTCCAGTACTGAGCACAATACTCCAGATGAGGTCTCACTAGTGCTCTGTAGAGCGGCATGAGCACCTCCCTCTTTCTACTGGTAATGCCTCTCCCTATACAGCCAAGCATTCTGCTAGCATTTCCTGCTGCTCTGTGACATTGTCTACCTACCTTTAAGTCTTCTGGAATAATGACCCCTAAATTCCTTTCCTCAGATACTGAGGTTAGGACTGTATCACTGATTTTATATTCTGCTCTTGGGTTTTACGCCCCAGGTGCATTATCTTGCACTTATCAACATTAAATTTTAGTTGCCATATTTTTGACCATTCCTCTAGTTTTCCTAAATCCTTTTCCATTTGGTGTATCCCTCCAGGAATATCAACCCTGTTACAAATCTTTGTATCATCAGCAAAAAGACACACCTTACCATCAAGGCCTTCTGCAATTTCGCTGATAAAGATATTAAACAATATGGGTCCCAGAACAGATCCCTGAGGTAATTTTAGACAGCTGACTTAGAACCTCTTCCTCTGTAAAGACACATGCATCAAAAGATTCCTTAGTCTTCTTTCCTAACTGAGGTCCTTCTCCTTCATTTTCCTTCGTAAAGACTGAACAGAAGTATTCATTGAGGCAGTTAGCTAGTTCTTTATCTTCTTCCATATACCTTCCTTCTTTTGTTTTTAATTTTGTAATTCCTTGTTTTAGTTTCCTTTTTTCATTTATGTATCTGAAGAAGCCTTATCGCCTTTTTTCCCTGACTGAGCTAATTTCTCTTCTGCCTGTGCTTTAGAAGCTCTTATAACATGTTTGGCCTCTCTCTGCCTAATCTTATAAATTTGCCTGTCATCCTTGTTTTTTTATTTTTATTTATTTATTTATAATTACTATTACAATTGCGACCGGGCCCCTAAGCCAGGAGAGCCACAGTAAACTGCCCACTAATGATTTTAATACTGGGGAGGGGGGGGGGAGGGCACACTGCCCACCAATGATTTTAATACCGAGGGGGAGGGGTACACTGCCCACCAATGATTTTAATACCGAGGGGGGGGGGAGGGTGCACTGCCCACCAATGATTTTAATACCGGGGAGGGCGCACTGGGGGCTGGTGAGAGGCACTGGGGGCTGATGGAGAGGCACTGGGGGCTGATGGAGAGGCACTGGGGGGCTGATGGAGAGGCACTGTTGGCTGATGAAGAGGCCACTGGGGGCTGATGGAGAGGCTACTGGGGGCTGATGGAGAGGCTACTGGGGGCTGATGGAGAGGCTACTGGGGGCTGCTATAAGGCTACTGGCGGCTGCTATGAGGCTACTGGCGGCTGCTATGAGGCATGGGGCTCTTATCTGAGGTCTGATTGGGGGGTCATTAATTTTGGGGTCTGAACTGAGGTGTGATGTGAGGTCTTATTGGGGTGTTATTAACATTGGGGATCTCTTTGGGGCTGTCAGCTGAGGTCTGATTAACATTGTGGGTCTGATTGGTGGTCTGACCTGAGGTCTAATGAAATGTATTTTTTTTCCGGGGCAGCTTGGAGAAAAAAGGCCTCACAGCACCCCTGAGGCCAAGCCTGCCAGCACCCCTGAGGCCAAGCCTGCCAGCACCCCTGAGGCCAAGCCTGCCAGCACCCCTGAGGCCAAGCCTGCCAGCACCCCTGAGGCCAAGCCTGCCAGCACCCCTGAGGCCAAGCCTGCCAGCACCCCTGAGGCCAAGCCTGCCAGCACCCCTGAGGCCAAGCCAGCCAGCACCCCTGAGGCCAAGCCAGCCAGACCCCCTGAGGCCAAGTCTGTCAGCACCCCTGAGGCCAAGTCTGTCAGCACCCCTGAGGCCAAGCCTGCCAGCACCCCTGAGGCCAAGCCTGCCAGCACCCCTGAGGCCAAGCCTGCCAGCACCCCTGAGGCCAAGCCTGCCAGCACCCCTGAGGCCAAGCCTGCCAGCACCCCTGAGGCCAAGCCTGCCAGCACCCCTGAGGCCAAGCCTGCCAGCACCCCTGAGGCCAAGCCAGCCAGACCCCCTGAGGCCAAGTCTGTCAGCACCCCTGAGGCCAAGTCTGTCAGCACCCCTGAGGCCAAGCCTGCCAGCACCCCTGAGGCCAAGCCTGCCAGCACCCCTGAGGCCAAGCCTGCCAGCACCCCTGAGGCCAAGCCTGCCAGCACCCCTGAGGCCAAGCCTGCCAGCACCCCTGAGTCTTCAGAACTGTAAGTAAATTATATATAAGGGGAGCTTATATTATGAAAGAGACAAATTATGTCAGGGCGGCTCTTCACCTACACGTGTATCAGCACTAGATATATACCCCTTACTCTCCCTAATACCCAAACGACACAAAATACATATCCCTACCTTCTGTCTAATACACATACACACCCCACGATATGTACTTTCACCTTCTTGTGTTACAGACCCCTGTACAATTTAACAATCTTCTTTAATACACAGACATTTAGATTCATACATTTCCTACACTGGCACAAATGCGTTGCCAGTGACCAACTGTCTGTGCTCAGTCCTACGTGTAACCGTCGCAAGTGCATGAGGAGCTGCGGATGTGGCAGCGAGGTCCGAGAGGTATGTGGGGGTGGGAGATCCAGGTTGGCCCATAAAAATCTTTTGCTATGGGGCCTAGTCATTTCTAGCTACGCCCCTGCTGATCAGTGTCAATGTCGCATGGCTGGTGGGGAACCATGATCTATTAGTTTTGGATCTGGCTTTGCCCATTTCTTGGGCAGTCACCAGTGACACCCAATTCTGTGCCCTTCGCATACTGGTGGTGAGGAGACGTAGCTAGAAGTTCTAATAGGTTCAGTTGTGAACCTCTTCTGGAGGACTATCTGTTTCCTAGCTCTGCCAACTTAGGCTAGTTTCACACGTGTCAAAGAAATTTGTCAGACTGTTCAGGCAGAGAACAGCCTACTGGAGTTCTCTGGATACGGCATAGCAGGATTTTTGCCGTGTGCCCGCCAGACCCCTTTGACTATAATGAGATGTGGCAGGGATCTGGCCACTCCCCGGCTTATATGCTGGGATTCGGCCAGCCAAAAACTTGTGGCAATTTTTGTCCTGGCCTTTTAATCAGCTATGCCGTATCCAGAGAACTCCAGTAGGCTGTTCTCTGCCTGAACAGTCTGACAAATTTCTTTGACATGTGTGAAACTAGCCTAAGTTGGATATGCTGAGGGGCAACCGAATCCCCACCGCATCCCATTATAGTCAATGGCTTCCGGTGGGCATTTCGCACTATCCGGCAATGCTGGATCTGGAGTTTTGGCAGAGAACAGCCTGCCGGATTTCTTTGACGCATGTGTGAAAGTAGCCTTACGCATCTCAGTAGCACCGGGGGCATATGCCCCGACACGCCCTCTAGTTACTTCCCTGGGGTGCTCCAGAGTGGAGGCTGAAGGCAGGTGGAAAATAATAATAACCTCAATGACCCTTTAGTGCGTTGTACATACCCCAGTCCGGATCTTCCTTGTTGTTGCAGTAATGGGCCCCATCCGGAAGTGGAAACAAGTAGTGAGCGCAGTTACACTGTCCCACCATCCCTTCCTGGAAACACGAACGCAGGCAAGACTTGAGGGGAGAAGAAGTGTGTATTTCTATAAACTTTTGTTTAATTTTCTTATCAGGCAAGACTCTATATAAAATGACACCTATATAAGGGCTCATGCATAAGAACACATTTTTTCCCGTGTCCATTCCGTTTTTCTTTGTGCGGCCAATGTGCGGAAATATTCACTTCAATGGCTCGACAAAAAAATCGAAATGTCCTGTATGTCCCCATGGCCGTTCTGCAAAAAAGAACAACACATCCTATTCTTTTTTTTTTTCCACGGACAAGGACAGGCATTGTTACAATGGTTCCGGATGCAATATGAATGTCACACAAACGTCATCCGTATTTTTTGGGGACTGCAAAATACATAATACATGCGGTCGTGTGCATGAGCCCCAAGAGTCATGTTTGGTTGATCTGTAGATTTTTCCAGCACCCCTAATCTCTCTTCACAGCAGGAGAAGGAACTATACAGTCTGAGATGTTAGATGGAAGTGACATCACCAACCTCTTCCAGGTAGACCCGCCCCCTTTGCTCTGTCAGTGGTCTAAAATTTTAGTTCCAGCAACAAATCTGGATACAATACGGACATGAATACTAATGAAAATGGGAGTATTTTTGGGCGTATTTTTAAGGTTCCATTGATTCTATGGGTAGTTAATTAAGACCGACAGGATGCTATGGATACACAGTCTATATTTATTCACTGAACTCTATCTGTATAGCGCCACCTGCTGTTTGCTCTTTTTCTAATGTATCTGTCCTGCTCACTGAGTGAAAGCACATGCTCCATTTCCATCCTTTGACTGCCACTAAGTGCACGCCTCCTAAGCTGCCAGCTTCTAAAAAATCTAGCAGAGCAATCGGAGCAATGATGGGCAGATCGCCCGCACTTTTATTTACAGACAGCTGTTCCTTGGAATTTCGGCCGATTCTGGCGTCAGCTATATTGAATATATGTAAGTAAAGTCCAATGTAATCCCGAAGATTATATGATATTTGCTCAAGGCACATGTAATACCCGGCAGAAATTCAACAAGAATTTTGGGCCGCCTGAGCCTCTGTGTGCCCAGTCCTATTTCATGCTAATGATTTTTGCTGAACACCAATCAGGCATGAATGCCAGGTGCCCTGAACACTGAACCATTTGTGTGTTCCTCAAGTAACACTATACCATCGCTCTTAAGGGCACCTGATTGCATAACACAATATGTCTAATTTTATCTACATGGATCATTTTATGACTAAAAGTACTCAGTTGGTATTAAAAATGTAAATACTCTTAAAGGGGTTATCTCATGACTAATGTAAAAAATTGAATCAGACATCATATAGTACATGCCGATCTCTTTCTAACAAAGCTAGAACCAGCCCTGTACCTCACATGGGTCCAGAGATCTCCCCATTCATTGCTCTGCTACTTATATCAAGCTGACTGCTAAAGGGGCGTGTCTTTTCTGCTGCAGCTAAGGGGGCGTGTCCATGCTCTGTCCTATCACAGCTCAGGAGGCAGTTGAAGGATAAAACTGAGCATGTGCGGCCTTCTCAGTGAGCAGGACAAAGAAATAAGAAAAAGAACAAACAGCAGGTGGTGCTATACAGATACATTTTACTGAATAACTCAGTGGCTATACAAAATTTCTAATTACATCCAATTACAAAAGTATTCAGATCCAGGTGCTAGTTTGAAAATTGGTTTGTGGGAAAACCCCCTTTAAAGAGGTTGTATGAGTAGAAAAAAGGGATCTGTGTTATTTTCCCAGAGGCAGCGCCACTCTTATCTACAGGCTGCGTCTGGTACTGCAGCTATAGAGAAAAAACAGACATTTGACGTCTCATTTACTGCATGACTCAGATTTACATTTCTCTACAGTTTATAGCAGAGACTTTAAGCCTTAGAAAAGTAGGTGATTTTCCATTTTTGTGTCTTCGTTTTTCACTCCCTGCCTTTCCGGAGCCATAACTTTTCTTTCCGTTCACATAGCCTTATGAGGGCTTGTATTTTGCAGGGCAAGTTGCACGTTCTAATGACATCATTTAATATTACATACAATGTAGTGGGAAGCGAGAAAAAAGATCCAAAAGAGGTTGATATGGAAGAAAAAATGTAATCCCGCCACAGTTTTATGGGTTTTGTTATTACAGCGTTCCCTGTGCAGTAAACCTGACCTGTCACCTTCATTCTCTCAGTTAAAACTAAATGTCTTCTATGCATTTATTTTACAACTTCTGGCATTACCTGGATTGAGTAGGAACTGTTGTACTTTTCATAGAGATTTGCCACTGGAATATCAGAGCCATCCATTGTGCATGTGGAGTATGGAGCCTCTAAGTGCTCCGTCTGGTCCTGAAAGAAGAGTGTAGACAGAGAGAATATGTGAGTGCTGGTATACGGATACACCGGGGCAGATTTACTTGTACTGTCTAAGATTTAGACAGTTCAAATTTAGGATGGACAGATGTACCAGATTTATCACAATGGATGATCCTAGATGATAAATCTTGAGCACCTATAGACTGCCTGATCTATCTACCGTATTTTTCGCTCCATAAGACACACTTTTTTCCCCCCAAAGTCGGGGGGGGGGGGGGGAATGTCAGTGCGTCTTATGGGGTAAATACTAATGAGCGATTCCATTATGGAACCGCTCATTAGTACAGGATTAGTACAGGAGGACGGGAAGCAGAGAAGGCTCTGTACAAGGAGACGGACTGGGAAATTAAAGTGGCCCTGGAAAAAATATTAAAAGTGGCCCCATTTTTGTAGTTGGGTCCAAACTGATAAAAGGCAGGACCAGCAATACCATACTGTGGCACATTATACCACCCAACAGAGCCAAATACTACAGTCCATCACAAAATACTGCCAGCAGCACAAAATACATCCCCAAAAACTTCAAAAACATACCAAATCACAACATTTAACTCAATAACATTGCATCAACCCCTTGGCAATAATTAAACCTTCTGGCTGTACGAAGCACTTGAACATTTTATGAGGCAATGGATTTTATAAACCACTAGGACACCAGGGACTATAGGAGCCACTGAATTACTATGGATCTAAAAAGCCATCCGGGAATTTATAAAACTGTACAATACGTGTGGTTTCATAAACTACTTGAACATTAAAAGTTTTATTAGATACTAGACCACCTGAGATTTTATTAAACCACTATGTCTCCAAGGACTACATGAATCATTGGATTACCATGGATAAAATTTTTTTTTAATTTTTAATAAACATTACACCATCAGGCATCTTTCTAAAACAGAAGAATACCAGGAGTTTTATAACGCACTAGAGCACTTGAACTGTTACAAGTCACTAGATCACCTGTGATTTCAATAAAACACTAGCTTACCAGGGTTTATTTGAGCCATTTCATTATCTCGGATCTTCGAAACCATTGAATCCACCAAAAATTTTACAGAAACACTGGAACTTACCTTTACGACTTTTAGAAACCACTGAAGAATTGCTGTAAGATTTTTTGTAAGACACTAGACCACCAGGGATTTGATAAACCACTACTAGTTTACCAGGGGACTTTACAGTACTAGATATCTCCCTACTTTTATTTAGATAGTTTGGTGGAGAGATACAACAAAACCAAGTTGCTCATGAGGATTTTGCTGATTCCTCATTGAACGCTTCTTAAGAAATCAAGGAATGATTGTGTAATGTCAAGGCAGGTAGTCAATGCAGCATACTTCTGTGCCTCGCCCTCAGCCCCACATCATTAAAGGGCATGATGACCCCTCTAAGGCCACGTGACAGACACTAATAAAGAGGCGTAACTTTATTATACTGAAGGTTTGGCCGGTCTTTGGTGATATTTCACAAGCTTCCTTCAGTTGCTGAAAATAAATTCACGCAAGAGATCTAAATCTTCCAGTAAAACCCTCCCTTCTCCACCTCAACTCCCTGGGAGGCTGAGAATTTAAACGTCAACAACTAAGATAACATCCACTTACAAGTATAATAAAAGCCATAAACATGTTTGAAAAAAAAAAACATTATGAGGCCGCCTTAGGTTGGATTCACCCAGTTTTAACCAAACCAAGAAGCTGGCTGGCATCCAATCAGATAACATTGTTCTGTGTATTTTCCCATAAACGTACCACTTGAACAGCTATGGAGGTCTCTGTTCCTGGCATGGCATAAATCCCCAGGTCCTTCAGGAACGGGAAACTTCTCTGCTGGTGGAGAATAAGTCTGACAGCGGCGGTGGTCTGGAGAAATGGAATGTATTCTTCCTGGTCAATGTCAAGAACCATCTTCAGTCCTGGAAACAAATGGGATTATATACTAAAAACTTTTAGGTCAAGTTTTACTGGTACCATTCTGAGAACATGATCTAAATGTGACGTCAAGGATGGGACTACTGGAGACGGGTCTGGTGGTCTCGTTCTATGTCTTCCCATCTCAACCATTTCTAGCACATCCACCATCATCTGTTGTAGGAATGTAGGTCCTCTGACCCCCGTTTTCTGATTCGAAGCTCAGCCCTTTAGTAGCTAACATAGACTCAATGGGAACTGAACTTAATAAAATCGCCCACTGATGATTGATTGGTGGACATTGGTCACAGAAACTTGAAGGTCAGGGTCCCACCTAACAGTGCTTTAGGTGAATATGCCATAATGGGTCAGTTGGACCCACTGATCTTTAGTAGTCCCTTCATTGGCATCTACTACATATTATATGTAGGGCTTACACTACGTGCAGAATTATTAGGCAAATGAGTATTTTGACCACATCATCCTCTTTATGCATGTTGTCTTACTCCAAGCTGTATAGGCTCGAAAGCCTACTACCAATTAAGCAAATGACATCAACACCCTATATCAGGTGTGCATAATTATTAGGCAACTTCCTTTCCTTTGGCAAAATGGGTCAAAAGAAGGACTTGACAGGCTCAGAAAAGTCAAAAATAGTGAGATATCTTGCAGAGGGATGCAGCACTCTTAAAATTGCAAAGCTTCTGAAGCGTGATCATCGAACAATCAAGCGTTTCATTCAAAATAGTCAACAGGGTCGCAAGAAGCGTGTGGAAAAACCAAGGCGCAAAATAACTGCCCATGAACTGAGAAAAGTCAAGCGTGCAGCTGCCAAGATGCCACTTGCCACCAGTTTGGCCATATTTCAGAGCTGCAACATCACTGGAGTGCCCAAAAGCACAAGGTGTGCAATACTCAGAGACATGGCCAAGGTAAGAAAGGCTGAAAGACGACCACCACTGAACAAGACACACAAGCTGAAACGTCAAGACTGGGCCAAGAAATATCTCAAGACTGATTTTTCTAAGGTTTTATGGACTGATGAAATGAGAGTGAGTCTTGATGGGCCAGATGGCTGGATTGGTAAAGGGCAGAGAGCTCCAGTCCGACTCAGACGCCAGCAAGGTGGAGGTGGAGTACTGGTTTGGGCTGGTATCATCAAAGATGAGCTTGTGGGGCCTTTTTGGGTTGAGGATGGAGTCAAGCTCAACTCCCAGTCCTACTGCCAGTTTCTGGAAGACACCTTCTTCAAGCAGTGGTACAGGAAGAAGTCTGCATCCTTCAAGAAAAACATGATTTTCATGCAGGACAATGCTCCATCACACGCGTCCAAGTACTCCACAGCGTGGCTGGCAAGAAAGGGTATAAAAGAAGAAAATCTAATGACATGGCCTCCTTGTTCACCTGATCTGAACCCCATTGAGAACCTGTGGTCCATCATCAAATGTGAGATTTACAAGGAGGGAAAACAGTACACCTCTCTGAACAGTGTCTGGGAGGCTGTGGTTGCTGCTGCACGCAATGTTGATGGTGAACAGATCAAAACACTGACAGAATCCATGGATGGCAGGCTTTTGAGTGTCCTTGCAAAGAAAGGTGGCTATATTGGTCACTGATTTGTTTTTGTTTTGTTTTTGAATGTCAGAAATGTATATTTGTGAATGTTGAGATGTTATATTGGTTTCACTGGTAAAAATAAATAATTGAAATGGGTATATATTTGTTTTTTGTTAAGTTGCCTAATAATTATGTACAGTAATAGTCACCTGCACACACAGATATTCCCCTAAAATAGCTAAAACTAAAAACAAACTAAAAACTACTTCCAAAAATATTCAGCTTTGATATTAATGAGTTTTTTGGGTTCATTGAGAACATGGTTGTTGTTCAATAATAAAATTAATCCTCAAAAATACAACTTGCCTAATAATTCTGCACTCCCTGTATACACTACGTGCAGAATTATTAGGCAAATGAGTATTTTGACCACATCATCCTCTTTATGCATGTTGTCTTACTCCAAGCTGTATAGGCTCGAAAGCCTACTACCAATTAAGCATATTAGGTGATGTGCATCTCTGTAATGAGAAGGGGTGTGGTCTAATGACATCAACACCCTATATCAGGTGTGCATAATTATTAGGCAACTTCCTTTCCTTTGGCAAAATGGGTCAAAAGAAGGACTTGACAGGCTCAGAAAAGTCAAAAATAGTGAGATATCTTGCAGAGGGATGCAGCACTCTTAAAATTGCAAAGCTTCTGAAGCGTGATCATCGAACAATCAAGCGTTTCATTCAAAATAGTCAACAGGGTCGCAAGAAGCGTGTGGAAAAACCAAGGCGCAAAATAACTGCCCATGAACTGAGAAAAGTCAAGCGTGCAGCTGCCAAGATGCCACTTGCCACCAGTTTGTCCATATTTCAGAGCTGCAACATCACTGGAGTGCCCAAAAGCACAAGGTGTGCAATACTCAGAGACATGGCCAAGGTAAGAAAGGCTGAAAGACGACCACCACTGAACAAGACACACAAGCTGAACGTCAAGACTGGGCCAAGAAATATCTCAAGACTGATTTTTCTAAGGTTTTATGGACTGATGAAATGAGAGTGAGTCTTGATGGGCCAGATGGCTGGATTGGTAAAGGGCAGAGAGCTCCAGTCCGACTCAGACGCCAGCAAGGTGGAGGTGGAGTACTGGTTTGGGCTGGTATCATCAAAAGATGAGCTTGTGGGGCCTTTTTGGGTTGAGGATGGAGTCAAGCTCAACTCCCAGTCCTACTGCCAGTTTCTGGAAGACACCTTCTTCAAGCAGTGGTACAGGAAGAAGTCTGCAAGGCAAGAAAAACATGATTTTCATGCAGGACAATGCTCCATCACACGCGTCCAAGTACTCCACAACGTGGCTGGCAAGAAAGGGTATAAAAGAAGAAAATCTAATGACATGGCCTCCTTGTTCACCTGATCTGAACCCCATTGAGAACCTGTGGTCCATCATCAAATGTGAGATTTACAAGGAGGGAAAACAGTACACCTCTCTGAACAGTGTCTGGGAGGCTGTGGTTGCTGCTGCACGCAATGTTGATGGTGAACAGATCAAAACACTGACAGAATCCATGGATGGCAGGCTTTTGAGTGTCCTTGCAAAGAAAGGTGGCTATATTGGTCACTGATTTGTTTTTGTTTTGTTTTTGAATGTCAGAAATGTATATTTGTGAATGTTGAGATGTTATATTGGTTTCACTGGTAAAAATAAATAATTGAAATGGGTATATATTTGTTTTTTGTTAAGTTGCCTAATAATTATGTACAGTAATAGTCACCTGCACACACAGATATCCCCCTAAAATAGCTAAAACTAAAAACAATCTAAAAACTACTTCCAAAAATATTCAGCTTTGATATTAATGAGTTTTTTGGGTTCATTGAGAACATGGTTGTTGTTCAATAATAAAATTAATCCTCAAAAATACAACTTGCCTAATAATTCTGCACTCCCTGTATACATAGTCAAGTAATACAGATCCCAAAAAATCCTGTGGGTCCATTCTGTACTTTCATGTGCCTCACATTTAATACAGGATAGGTGGAGAACTGAGGGTGGGTATATTTAGGACTGATAAGATTTCCTCTTCTTGCAAAAGTCTTGCATAGATCTGAAGTTACATTATATAGAGATCAAATCCAGAGCTGCTTCCTGATTTCTGCTGTTAGCTCTTAGTCTGAATAGTACATATAGGTTCCTCAGCAGGGGTAGATTGGCCATAGACCTTACAGGGAAATTTCCTGGTGGGCCAATGTCCGGGGGGCTGCCTGGACCGTCCTCCCAGCCGGCCACTGGAAGTTTTTGGGGCTGTATTTTGTGCTGCTGGCAGTATTTTGTGATGGACTGTGGTATTTGGCTCGGTTGGAGTGGTTTAATGTGCCACAATATGGTATTGTTGGCCCTGCCTTCCATCAATTTGGACCCAACTACAAAACAGGGCCACTTTTAGTATTTTTTCCTGGGCCACTTTAAGTTCCCAGTCCCCTTCTGTTCCTCAGTTTTCCTGAATGCACAAAAAGACGCTAAGAATTCGTCTTGTCACAGACTACTGACGAAATCCAAGCGTCAGCAACCAGCAGAAGTTTGATTGCAGCTCTAGATGTGACTGAGAAAGCCACCATGATGTAACTACTGCTGTGAGATCCATAAAAGATAAGTAAAGCAGTCTGAGCTTTACTGAATATTATGTGTAGCTGTAACAGGACACGTGAAGTCATTTTATCTCAGAGAGATTTCCCTGTGATCTGTAAACACGTTTTCGAACACGTTATCATTAGACTCAACCCGTTAAAGTGATTAAAGCCATCACCAGAGTACCGGACGCTCTTTATCTACATCCAATCAGGTGGATGATCCCAGCAAACGATAAAGTACGCTAATATCTTAATAACCTTTACATTTTCTTGTTTCATTCATGTTGTAGGTTTAGGCTGTGTTCACAGAGATCAATGTTTGCGAGAGTTTCTTTTTTCTAGAGGTCAAAACTGTAATTTTATCATAAAAAAAGATTTTATTATTTTTTAAACTTCTTGATTCAGTCATGGTTTGGGGGAAAAAATGAGAAAAAGGCTTGGGAAAAAAACACTAAAACCACACAGTGTGAACACAGCCTTAACAACACACAACCACACGTTTCACCTTTTGTACCCTAATTCAGAAAGGGGAGTAACATCATTATTTTTCCAACTTTAAAGCTAATGTTAACTTACATATTAAAGGGAGTCTATCACCTAAAATGACCATTATACACCCCAAACATGACGATATCCATTACATTCCCCATTTTATAATCTTACCTTTGATATTGCTGTCCGTCGCCTATTCGCTCTTAAAAACACTTTTATTCCATATGCTAATCGGGTTCTGAAGGTGCCCAGGGGCGGCGTTTATGCGGCCGGTGCCCAGGCTCCACGGCGCTGTTCAAATCAAACCCCTCCCCTTTCACCCCTCTGGCCCGCCCTCGGTTCTTCAGATACCATCCTCCAGTCAATGAGCAATCCGGCGCCTGCGCCCTCCATTACTCACTAGGGCAGAGGCAGCAGAGCGTTTAATGCGCATGCGCCGGCCCGTACATCCCGATCTAGCCGGCGGAAGTAAACTGCCAAAGTATCGGGATGTACGGGCCGGCGCATGCGCATTAAACGCTCTGCTGCCTCTGCCCTAGTGAGTAATGGAGGGCGCAGGCGCAGGCGCCGGATTGCTCATTGACTGGAGGATGGTATCTGAAGAACCGAGGGCGGGCCAGAGGGGTGAAAGGGGAGGGGTTTGATTTGAACAGCGCCGTGGAGCCTGGGCACCGGCCGCATAAACGCCGCCCCTGGGCACCTTCAGAACCCGATTAGCATATGGAATAAAAGTGTTTTTAAGAGCGAATAGGCGACGGACAGCAATATCAAAGGTAAGATTATAAAATGGGGAATGTAATGGATATCGTCATGTTTGGGGTGTATAATGGTCATTTTAGGTGATAGACTCCCTTTAAGGAACTGCCCTCACAGTAATACCCTAATATACTGTATGCCTATTAACCAAATAACTCCCTTTAAGAACAACAGAGCTCTGGGTATGGGGAAGGACGAAGAAATCAAATTCTTTGTGGATGCTTCCCCTACAACATGATCACCTGTCTCAGGGGCGTAGCTAAAGGCTCATGGGCCCTGGTGCAAGAGTTCAGCTTGGGCCCCCGTCCCTTAGTGCTTTTTGGCAAGGGACAGGGGAGCACATAGCCTTCCTGCTGCTAGAGGCAAACATTAAAAGGGCACCTCCTCAATCTAAATTCTTAACCTAACCCCTTCCCTCCAGCCAGAGGTGTAAATTGACCAGCATGCACTTTCTATAATGTCAGTGTCTTATGTGGCACAAGGGTCGTTGGGCCCCTCAGGCTCCTGGGCCCGATAGCGACTGCTACCTCTGCACCCCCTATAGCTACGCCCCTGACCTGTCTTATCACTTATTTTAAATTCCTAGGAAAGCAGCCATTAAGAATTTGACTGCATTGATAAGGGAGGGGTGGATCATATACCAATAGTACAATTGGGAAATTGTTAATGAGATTAATATACAAAAGTTCCCCAAAAGAATTTAAAAAGTTTTAAAAAATGAGTCTTGCTTTTTTTTATTTATTTTAAAAAGAAACAGTGCCACTCTTGTATGTGGGTTTCGTCTGGTACTGCAGCTTAGTCACATTTACCTGAATAGTGCTCAGTTGTAATACCAGAGAGAACCTATGGACAAGAGTGGCGCCGTTTCTACAGAAAAATAAATAAAAATAGACCTTAGACAACCTTGGTAAGTTGGGACATGTCACAAACTATCATCATCAACATGAAAGTGTTGGTAGAAACAGAAACATGAAGTTAATGTGACATAAATGCATCAACAAAAAAAATACATCACAAAGTATGAACCATAAACACAAGTGATACAGTTTAAAATGAATATAAACAGTAGCGGCTAGAACCAGTTATCATGTTTTCTTATAACTTCTTCTATATTCTTACAGGAAAGCAGTAAAGAAAAACAAATTGCCCTGAACCTCCATTGTCTAGGACGCACCGTCATCCTGTCCCCCTACCATGACTGCTGATTCAACATTGTATGTCATTATTGGGCACTGTGTAATACTATTTTTGGGACATTGTGTTATTAGATACTACCATTTGGTCAGTATGGCATTGTTATTTTGACACCATAGACTATTATTAGGGTAATTTATGGAGCTATTATTAGAGTAATATATGGTACTGTATGGTTCTATTATTACAGCAATATATGGGGCTATAATTGGGTACTGTAGGGTTCTATTATTACAGCAATATATGGGGCTATAATTGGGTACTGTATGGTTCTCTTATTAGTGTATTGTGTGGTGCTATCATTAGGGCACTATATGACTCTATTATTAGGGTGCTGTATGGTTCTGTTAGTGCAGTGGCCGGGTTTGGGGTGGCCCAAACGCTATGCTGGGTCCTCCGGACACCGTCAAAGTGTCACCACGTGTTGCTGCTCTCCAGAAGGGATGGTAAGGCATGGTGCACCCCAATGGGAATTAAGTCCAGAGTGTCAGGGTCTTTATGGAGGAATTCAGGTACAAAACAATACAGGTGAGGCATAGGTCTGACTTCTCCAGTCTCCTCGCTGGCAGAAGAAGGGTTTGATGCTGAGGAAAGGCCTGAGCTAGCTGTGCCTTTCTCTCTCAGAAGGCTGGCATCCTGGTCCAAGGCTGGTGATGCAGGGTCTGTGGCAGCGTATCCTCGTCTCAGCATCTTCTTATGGTCACTCAGTAGTCTCCTCTTCCAAGCACTGGTCCCTAAGTGCAGCACACTAGGGGCTCTGACTGCTCTCCTTATACACAGTTTTTGCTAGACTAGAACCTTCTAGTGGGAGAGGTGGAGTGGAGAAACTCAGCACAAACAAATACACTGTTTCAACTCCCGTCTGGTATAGACTTACATTACAGCTTCAATGATACCTAATGGGAATGACAGAGCAGGTTTTCCAGATAAAAACAAGTTTCCAGAGCTAAAACCAGACATTTAAGGCTACTTTTACACTAGCGTTTAAGTTTTCCGGTATTGAGTTCCGTCATAGGGTCTCAATACCGGGAAAAAAAAACCGCTTCAGTTTTGTCCCCATTCATTGTCAATGGGGACAAAACTGAACAGTACAGAACGTAATGCTCCAAAATGCATTCCGTTCCGTTTAGTTGTATTCCCATACCGGAGAGCAAACAGCAACATGCTTTCCGTCCTGGGATGCGGAGCAAGACGGATCCGTCATGTCCCCCAATGCAAGTCAATGGGAACGAATCCGTTTTCTCTGCCACAATAGAAAACGGATCCGTCCCCCATTGACTTTCAATAGAGTTCATGACGGATCCGTCTTGGACATGTTAAAGATAATACAACCAGATCTGTTCATAACGGATGCAGATGGTTGTATTATCAGTAACGGAAGCGTTTTTGCTGAACCCTGCCGGATCCAGTAAAAATGCTAGTGTGAAAGTAGCCTAAAAGGTCAGGCTGTCTGCTTTTAGTGGTAAACAAGTCTGGGGTTTTCCCTCCAAAACATGGTCTTCTTTAAACCCTATTGAGCTTGAGCTGTGGAAAATTACCAGCTTCTCAATCAAAGTCCTAACAGTCTCTCAGTATTCATTAACCATTTCCACAGAGCCATGTAAATACAGTGATAATGAACAGGATATACTGTATATCATAACATACATATAAAATGCAAATCACAGTTCTGATAAATAATGACATCAGCAGTCTAAGTCAGTCACTAGTGTGGTATAATTACAAACTTATATAAACAGTATAAGTTAACCCTTTCAGGAGAAAACAAAGTAAGATGTTTTAACTTTGCATAGGGGATATAGTCAAATGTCTAGACTTCAGAGTGTCCCTGCTCCAGGGCACTACATTAGTACATTAATGTATGGTGATATTATTTGAGTACTGTATAGTGCTATTATTATGGTACCATATGACTCTATTATTGGGGTACCGTATGGAACTATTATTAGGGCAATGTAAGCTAATATTAGGGTATTATATTTGACTATTGTTAGGGTATGTGACTTTTATTAGGGTATTGTATGGTGCTATTAAAAGGGTATTGTATGGCACTATCATTATTGTACTGTATGTTGATATTATTAGGGTACTGTATGGTGATATTATTAGTGTACTATATGGTGATATTGTTAAGGCACTATATTTCATTACTATTAGGGTATGGTTAGGGTATGTCACTTATTTGGCTACTGTGTGGTGCTATTATAAGGGTACTATATGGCACTATCGTTATTGTACTGAATGTTGATATCATTAGGGTATTGTATGGCAATATTATTAGATTACTGTATACTTTTTTATTTTGACACAGCGTTACTGGGACACTATCATTTTTCGGAATGTTATTTATTATATTCTATTAATCGGGTCCAAACTAGGTTTTTCACATATTTTTCTCACAGACCTCAATCCATCCCTGTATTCCTATCATACTTGATTACTTGATCATAGGGATTTTTAAGGTATTGATATCAGAACAAATGAAACTAAATTCTGCATGCGGCGTAGTAAAGCTAGAAGTGGACACATGAGATTTTGTTTGCTGAGATGTGAACAGTGAGAACATTGATATATTCTGGCCATTTGCTCTGGATACAGGAGCAGAGAAGAGATAAGCCCCTGCTTTATGGGCAGCTACTTCTGGATCCCTTTCAGGTAACATATTTAATTTCCATAATGGATTTTAAGACATTAAAGCAGAAAGCTTAGCTGGGATCTGCTGAGGTTATACAATAACACGTTGATTTAGGTGTAACCTGGAGCTCCTGGGATCCAATGCAAATTCTAGAACAGCCCTCACCTGCCATGTACCATTTATGATACTAGTGTCTTATGTTGCAGAGGGGCCTATGGTCAACATCAGGCACCAGGGCCGAAGTTCAACTGCTATTTCTACATCCCCTTAGCTATACCACTGACTCTGGTGGAAGTGTTCACCATAAAGTTTATTAATTCTGAGCAAAGTTCATTGTGTACCTATTACATATACCACGACCATCGACAATGGCCCTCAACCAAAGGCATATTATTCACAAGTATTGCATATGATCCTCTTCATCAGACCCCAGACCAGACCTCAACCCAAATACAGACCCCAGACCAGACCCCCTAAACAAATACAGACTCCAGACCAGACCCACTGAATAAATACAAGCTCCAGACCAGACTCTCTAAATAAAAAGATGCCAAACCTGAGCCCCTAAACAAATACAGACCCCAGACCAGACTCCCTGAATAAATACAGGCTCCAGACCAGACTCTCTAAATAAAATCAGATGGCAAACCTGAGCCCCTAAACAAATACAGACCCCAGAACAGACCCCCTGAATAAATACAGATGCCAGACCAGAGCCCCTAAACAAATACAGACCCAAGAACAGACCCCCTGAATAAATACAGATGCTAGATCAGAGCCCCTAAACAAATACAGACCCCAGAACAGACCCCCTAAATAAATACAGGCCCCAGACCACACTCCCTGAATAAATACAGATGCCAGACCAGAGTACTAAACAAATACAGACACCAGACCCCCCCTAAATAAATACAGATGCCAGACCAGAGCCCCTAAACAAATACAGACCCCAGACCAAACCGCCTGAATAAATACAGGCCCCAGACCCTACTCCCTAAATAAATACATATGCCAGACCAGGGACTGCCTGTCCTGTCCATCACAATGGTGGGGGCGTGGCATAGAAGAAAGCGAGAAGAGCTTCTCGGTGCAACAAGATGTAACGGCACCACCTGGATGCAAATAGGGGAAATTTGTATATTATCAAACGTATTTATTTGGGGAACTTGCAAAACATATGGAGATGCCAGAGACATCATAGGGCTCTGCTTACAAGCGCGGAAGGCCAGCTGCTGACTGTTTAACATGGTATGTGGTGACAGATGCCCTTTAATGGTCCATGATTGGGACCATGATTCTTGGGTTGCTTTGGCCTTCATTCCAGGTTAAGGGGATTTTCTTTTCCATTTGTTCCAGTTTAGTGGAAAAAGAACTGACAAACCCTTTGAGCAGGGTCAGACCTGCCCACCAGTGGACCATATAGTAAAGCAAGGCTCGGACACAATAATGGGCCCCAAGGATCCAGCAGAAGACAACCCCATTCAGAGATGACTTTAGAGCCAGTCACTTGCCACTATTTCTTATGATTTCTTATCATTGATGACATGTCCAGTGTGGACAATGATAACCAAAAAGATTTTGGTGAAAATGTAAGTGGACGTCACATATTTTGTGTAGTCTAAGGGTGGCTCTCAGAATCACGTCCTTGGGTGGGCTCAAGAAACCCAAGTCCAAACAATGCCTATGGGTGTCATAAAATGTATACATAATATTGTGCACGCCTCAATACTTTAGAGGTTCTGTGGGTAACGAGAATATCAGATCCCAAATAACATACTGTTTTTGGACACTGGTTCTATTTAATAAATCACAAACTTTGCATTCAGAAAACCTTTGCGTGTGTATGGGATTCCTTTCAATCAAATAATGCACAGACCACCCTACCCGAAGTGATATAAGTAGTAATAAGTCAAAGCAACTGGTATTTTTCCTTGAAAACTTTTGATCATCCTACTGGCTTTCTCAATTACAATAACTTGTTAAAAGAATCTCCGGAATTGAATAGTGGAAACTGAGAAAGCCAGTCGGATGAGTTGAGAAACGTCTTTAAGAAAAAATACAGCTGATTTGATTTATTACTACTCATATACCATCAGAACCTTCACAGACATTCCCCCGAAGGGACTTACCTTTTCTGCATTCTATCTCTTGATGTTAGAATTCCTGCACCATTCTACATTGCAAATCCAAATAAACTTATACTATTGAAAATGGAATCTACTCATGGTTCAGACTCTACGGTTTAGAGGGGGTTAGATTTTTGCCTTTCATTTTGTAGTGTTGTTAAATGAAGAAGCATATTCCTACCGAATTCTGCTCCTGGGTTAGCAGATACCAATAACTCTTGACCTTCTTGACCCCAGTTGAAGATATAGCAATTTCCATAGTCCTGATCGTAAATATGTGTGAAATTTCTGCAAGAGAGAAGGCTGCTATCACCATCTACTGTATATTGTACTGTATCTACTATATTAATTTAGCCAAAAACCCACCTGTCATCAATTAGTCTTAAGCCCAAGTTTATCCCATGCTAAGAGCAGAGAACTGACATATCCATTTGCATGTAAAGATCCTTACAGCTCTCCCCCTCCTCTAGCTACCATGTGCCATTATTGATACTAGTGTCTCTTCAGATGTCAGAGTGGCCTTTTGGGCCCATTAGATACCAGTGCCAGGATAAGACTGCTACCTCTACACCTATGTTGGCAAAAAGAGTCCCCAAGGATGGGGACTCTTTGGTGGTAATAGCCAATGCAAACTTGTGGTGGAAAACCGTTCTCTGTGAACGGTGACTAAACATGGGTTGGTTGGTATTGCCATATGGTTCACCCTCGACGAACTATATCAAGCATCTGAAATGCCTCGTGTGATGGAGCATGCCAATATTTTTTGTGCTCACATATTTATACACAATTTTACAAAAACAATGCTCCTCTTCACAAAAATTATTATCCAGGAGATACTATATCTCCTTATATAGACTGCCTAAATGGCATAAGGAGTTTTATAGGGCAGGCAATGCTCCTCTGGGCTGGGAACCCTCTTTCCAAAAATTATTAGATACTGTGTGCTAAGGATTCCAGCCATGATGCAAAATCTTTATCAGACAGAGCCCCTTACCTACCATGTGCCATTTATACTGGTGGCTCCTTATGAAACATAGGAGCCTCAAGGCTCCAAAAAGTGCCAAGGCCTGGATGCAACTACTGCCTTTGCACCCCCTGTAGCTACACCCCTGTTCCATATAGATCCATATCAATGTTGTGGCCTAAGACAACTGAGCAATAATACCTCTCAAGACCTTCTGAACACCATGTATTGGTTTTAGATTTGATTTTGACGACGTCCGTATTATAGAAAGGAGCAAACCAGTCTTGATTTTACAGTGTGCATTATACTCCAGAGCTGCATTCACAATTCTGCAGGTCATTATTGACGGACATAACTCTAACAGCTTATCTGAGCTTCTGTAATTTAGTGGGACAATAAGGTCTCCTAGACACAGTTAGACTAGGTGACTGCTATAGGGTTCTTGCATGGTACCTATCCTGGTTGGAGCCATGTCCTTTGTTTCCAGCTGGCAAGAATAGGACTCCCCTCTCCAGTGGTGGGGAGTTGACCATGGTATGTATGTAGGAAGGGGTGCAGGGATAAGCCTACACCACCCATGTCTTGGGTGGCAATACTTGTATTTAAATTTTTGCTACGTTGACCCATCTGTACTATGCATGCTACTGCTCGTTTCTTTAGATCAGATTACTGTTCAGAAGTAAAGGCTTCAAGTTTCCAGAGCAAACTCTGTTCAGATGTGGATGCAGTAAGGGATGCTGGGAGATATTAGATCTGAAGTCTGCAGAATTGTGAATGCAGCTCTGAAATATAATACAAGATGCAACTCAGAATCAGTACACATTAAGCAATCTAATGTACAATGACTCTTTAACATTAGTAGATGTAGGTGTGGTAAGCTCATTGGTGCTAATGGCAAAATGTCTCCCAAAAGGAACCCTTCCCCCCTTTAGGTCTATATTTTGGTGAAAAGAATTGATATCAAAACCTCAAGATTTGTAAGGCTATAGAGCTCTGTAATCTCTAGGATAGGCAACATAAAGATATACATGTGCACTTTCCACCTAGCCCATACCCTTGTACCTGTAACTGCACGTTTCTCCTCCAAACATGCAGGTGAGGATCATTTCTTCTGCCTTGTAGCCCATTTCAATCTTGTCTTCTAATGGTATTTTTGAGAAGATACTGGAAAACTGAAGAAGATACCATTCCCGTATGGCTTGGATGCCACTGGTAAAGTTCTTGTATTCACATTGCTTCCCATTGTTGGTGCACTGTAGAAGAAGTCAAAGTATTGGATATTACATGGTTCCTGAAAGGTACTGATTCTCCTTGCAGCGACTCAGCCAGTAGTAAGGAGTCTTAGGGCAATGATTCCTGGGGGAATATGCAAAATAGCTCTGCTCCAGCAGGAAGAAAACTGTTTTTCTAGTATCACCTACAGGTGGCTTCTCTCTGTAAGTCAATATCTGAGAGATTTAGTCATGACTTGGCTGAGCTGCCGTACCAGATGAAGCCCCTGGACCAGGGTAGAACTTTTTCCTAATTTTGTACTAACCCTATGAGGGAATTTTGAACTGGGAGGCCATATGAAGGCAATCAAAGCATTTTAAAGGAAGCTCCATTTTTCTAGAACCTCATGAAATGAGCTTAGGATTAGCTAAAATGAGCTACCTTAAGGTCAACTAGTAGAAAAAATGGCTGCATGTACCTGCTTAAATCGAGCAGTTGACATGTTTTTCATCTTAAGTCAATACCTTCAACGGTCCAGAATGGAGAGTGGTCAGAAAGTTATTGTTACTGCAGTCGGAAGAGAAGACACGGGCAGTGAGCCCTAACTGGAACCCTGACGGCTTTCCCTGCCTACTTGCAGTGCAAGCCCTAGGCAAGTCCGCAACTGGTCGACGTTCCCCACCCTATTAATAAGGTGCAAGACAGACTACACACAAAGAAAAAATCACACAAAAGCATAGTCGTACAGGAATGGGACAAAACCAGGAGGGCTATACAGTACCAAATCGAGAGACATAGGGTAAATAGCCAAGCCGAGATCAGAACCAGACAAGAGACACCAAAAACCTGAGAGTGGTCAAAAGCAAGCTGAGGTCAGTAATATGAGCAAGCCAAATGCTCAGACAGAACTGGAAGCAGGAGAACAGGTAGGGATTCACAGACTATCACTGGCAAGGAAATGAGGCCAGAAGGGGATTTAAATAGAGCGCTGAGTCCCTGGATCAGAACCTGATAGGTCCATGGATTCTGTGCTCCATTGGACAGGAACACAACCCCCCAAGCAATTGGATAACTGGACTGTTGTTCAGCCCACAGTAGTCACAGGCACACCTAAGTAAAATCCTGCACTAATCTCCCCCAACATACGTACGCCAAGGGAAGAAACAATGGATTGTGCTTCATTGTTATGGACGCGACCACATCACTGGGGGGCGTTGCCATGCAGCAAGTCAAGGGGGACGTGGCCCGGCAGCGCATCTCACCCGGCGCAGCTGTGCCGAAGCCAGAGACCGCAGCGCTGGAGCCCAGACAGGTAAGTTTGGGACAGGTATGAGAAATGTTCTTATAGTGAAGTGGTCTTCAACGTGTGGCTTCCCAGCTGTTGTAAAACTACAACTCCCAGCTGTCGTAGCATGCTAAGGTGCAACAGGTTGGAGACCACCACTATAATTGTCTTCCTAATCACTCTCTATTGTGGTTAGATTTTAAAAAATACTGTAAAAATATCCTAAAAATCCAAATACCCGGACAAGGGATGATGCTTCATCTGTGGCCTGGTTACTCTGTACAAAAGTGACTGGCATAGAATATCTGGATAGAACCTGCCACAGACTGATACAGAATGAACGCTTTGTATCTCTATGCTCTATGCTCCAATGATTTGTTTACCGGCTTCTTTTAAATGTAGCAGACAGGATTTTACAAGGATTAAGGTCCTTGATGAGTGCCAGGCGCTTGTGTCACGTGTAGCAGCCTGGCTGTCTCCTACTAGGACCATGAGAAAGAACAACAAGGACCAGGGGTGTAACTACCATAGTGGCAGACCATGCGACTGCTATGGGGCCCAGGGCAAGAGGGGGTCCAGTTGCGATAATCTCCTCTTCTACTGGAGGTGAAAACTTGGTCAGGAATCGACCCTCTAAAGAAACAACTTTTAGCAAACGAGGCAGTGGAAAAAATGGCCCAAGGGTCAATGAAAAGGGTTTTATGTCCTGTGTGGGGGGAGGGCCTGGTTTGATACTTGCTATGGGGCCCTTGTACGCCACTGACAAGGATACTTACATGGTGCAAACACGTGGGACACTGGTAAATCTACTTCATATAGTTATCAATACAATTACATAGATAGATGGAAAGATAGATAGATAGATCAATAGATTATAGATAATAGATAGATAGATCAATAGATTATAGATAATAGATAGATAGATAGATCAATAGATGATAGATATTCCCCATACAAATACAATGTACCAGATAGATAGATAATAGATGATTGATAAATAGATATAAATATTCCCCATACAAATACCATGTAAAATACATATTCTAGCATACAATGAAATATAATGATAGGCATTGAACAGACAGATGTGAAAGACAGATAGATGATAGATAGATAATAGATAGATAATATATGATAGATAGATAGATGATAGATAATAAATAGATAGATAGATAATAGATGATAGATAATAAATAGATAGATAGATAGATAATAGATGATAGATAATAAATAGATAGATAATAGATGATAGATAATAGATAGATAATAGATGATAGATAATAGATAGATAATAGATGATAGATAATAGATAGATAGATAGATATAAATATTCCCCATACAAATACCATGTAAAATACATATTCTAGCATACAATGAAATATAATGATAGACTTGGCATTGAACAGACAGATGTGAAAGACAGATAGATAGATAGATAATAAACAGACAGATACATCAGATGCAGGTAAAACTGAAGACACCTATATACATTAGGTTAATACTGGCTGAACTGACTAGCTAACCATCAGGCTACTTTCACACTTGCGTTCAGAGCGGATCCGTCTGAGACGGATCCGCTCATATAATGCAGACGGTGGATCCGTTCAGAACGGATCCGTCTGCATTATATTATAAAAAAAATTCTAAGTGTCAAAGTAGCCGCAGACGGATCTGTCCAGACTTTACATTGAAAGTCAATGGGGGACGGATCCGTTTGAAAATTGAGCCATAGTGTGTCATATTCAAACGGATCCGTCCCCATTGACTTACATTGTAAGTCTGGACGGATCCGTTTGCCTCCGCACGGCCAGGCGGACACCCGAACCCTGCAAGCAGCCTGCTGAGCGGAGCGGAGGACAGACGGTGCCAGACTGATGCATTCTGAGCGGATCCGCGTCCACTCAGAATGCATTAGGGCTGGACGGAAGCGTTCGGGCCGCTTGTGAGAGCCTTTGAACGGAACTCACAAGCGGAGCCCCGAACGCTAGTGTGAAAGTAGCCGTATGGTTCTCCTGACTCTCCTCCGATGAGAAGATGTTAACATGCCCGAATCTTTTGTTCTCAGGGAAATAAGCCACCGACAGAGGTGTATGGCAACAGTTTTCTCCCCTCTGCCCATTCAAAACACATGGACACTTGGTTGATTTGAGCAAGAAAGCACATGTAAGGTCCCTCTGTCTAAACGAGTATATGGCTGACAGCTGTCTAAACCGAATGGCCAGCTGAACTCTCCACCCTGCTTTATGCTGCCTTTCTCTTCTCTATGGGGTGAGGAAGGCGTGCCAACACATCACAGGCCATTTTGTCCCAAGATGGAGGACATGGAGAAATCACTGTCTAGCAGCCAATCACAGGGCAGCTTCCATTTATCAAGTGCATGATTCAAAATAAAAGCTGCGCTGTGATTGGTTGCTAGGGGCAACAGCTTTCCTTTTAGACTGCTTCTGTCGGCCATAAGTTGCTCAGTCAGACCAGACACCAGCGAAGTTTTACAAGCACAATTATATCAGACATCTTTTATAATCACATCTTGTTCCCGAGAGGTGCAGTCAGTTACCAATTTATGGTCACACGCAGTACGCAAGCCGAGGTCACCCTTGGTTTACTTTCCACATTGCAGCACAGTACATCTTGTTCATTGCTGCGACCAATTTATGTGAATTTTATTATGATGCTTCCAAAGGATGGAAAGCCTAAAGGACCAGCCGTGGATCTGCATCCGTATAGCGTGTACCAATTCCGCTAAGATATGTGCTCGAAAAAGGAAAGGGTTAAAGGGGTTGTCCGAGTGTTTAAAACTGATGACCTCTCCTCAGGAGGGGTCATCAGTATCTGATTAGTGGGTGTCCGACTCCCAGAGGCCACGGCGCTCCGGTAGGCTCGGCGGCCTCCTTCTAGGCCATGTAATGTTACATTCTGCAATACCAAGTACCGCCATTATCCTATGGATAGCGCTGTGCTTGGTCAGTTTAGAGGGGGCCCTCACCGATCAGATACTGATGACCTCTCCTGAGGATAGGTCATCGGTATCAAACACTTGGAAAACCCCTTTAAATTAAAATACAATTTTTTACGCTATACTTTCTACTGTGGAGGGAATGGGAGTCACCAGGAGTTGAAGCCAATTAGACATCAAAGTAGACATAATCTTTTTCCAATGCAATTTTGAGGGTGTTGTCATACATATCGCTGGCCGCATGGCCAAGTCCCAGCCTTGATGCGGCCAAACACAGCCGTGCCGTGTGAGTTACTAATAAAGGAAAATGGCATGGACTTAAAGGGGTTCTGAACTCTGACATACCTAGAATTTCACCCAGACAGCCTCCCTGACAAGAGCATCGGAGCAGTTCATGTGACGTATGGAGTTCCAGTGACGTACTGGGCTCTCCTTCAGGCTGCTAGGCGGAGGCTTACGCCCAGCAGTGAGCCCGGTGATGTCATCGGCACTGATGGGCGGGCTTTAGCTCTGCCCTAGCCTGTCAAACAGCTAGGGCAGAGCTAAAGCCTGACCATCAGATCCGGTGACGCAACCGAACACACTGCCGGCCGGAAGCCTCCGCCCGGTAGTGTGTTATAGTGAATAAAAGAGACCTTGCCCTGCGCGATCCTGCGCAGGGCAAGGGAGAGCATCGAAGCATGAACTGCTCCGATGTGCATGTCAGGGGGGCTGCCTGGGTGAAATTATGGGTATGTCCGGGTTCAGCTCTGAAACCGGACAACTCCTTTAATAAATAGTTGGCACTTCTTGGGCAATCCATATGACCATCTCTTTTGGTTGCATCCCAACTGGGCAACTATCTGTGATGGCACCCTTAAATGTATCCCATCCATAGTTGCCAACTGTCCTGAATTTGACAGGATTGTCCCTGATTTTCAGAGACAGTCCTGGCAAATGTGTGCTGTTCTGTGGCAAAAGTCGGGGGGAATAACCCAAACCCAACCCATAAGTGGGTGTTCTTGGTCAGGATAAGGATGTTCCCAGGGGTGAGGCATACATGTCCCAACTGAAACGTAGGTAAGTATGCCTATCATGGGTGGGGCTCAGCTGTCACATGACTGTAAGCCTGTCACCTGCTGCCTGAGTAGTAATTAGCATACCGTTTTCGGGGGAAAAAACTGACTGCTACAACGTTGAAACCATACTGTAACTGTTAATATCGATAGCACAGCGTGCATTGGACACTTACCAGTTGAATGGCCACTTTAAATCTCTCAGCATATGCAGTTTGGTTGTCTTTGGCGGTAACCCGAGAATAATTTGTGCTGCTATCAAAGATGTTATAAACCAATGGATTGTCGGGGTCATTTTCGTCGATGACCACTAGTGGCATGTAATTCCACAAACTGGGGTCGATGGTCTCATTGTGGCTTATGTTAGCTGGAGTCATTGCACCGAGATCGCTTTGGCTGGAGAACTGGATCCGGTCTAAAGCTGTGGCAACCAGCTGATCCAGCTCACGCAAGTGCGGCTTCACGCGTGAGTATCTGAAATGAGAAGAGACGACCACACTCTACATAACAAGAAATTACAGATCCCATGGATGTGACCAAATATATGACCTTTTATACTCACTTAAAAGGATTGGCATTGCAGATGGTCACAGCGGGAAATACCATGGCGTTGAAGCCTATGGAGAGAGACACGCTAACCCCATAGGACAGATACGTTTGTATGAGAATGCCCCACTGCCAAAAGACAAGAGCGGCGAAAAATAGGGTCAACAGGAACCACAACACCCTCTTTTTGGGTCCTTCCGAGATAATTCGCTTCGGTCCATGAGTATTGGTGTTATTGCAGAACCAGACCAGTAGTTCTTTATAGGTGTAACCTGGACCCTTCTGCATGCGATGTAGGGCCTTTGTGAAATACTGTCTAACTTTCTTCATCTTGACCTACAAGAAGTCCAAACATTGAAATTTTCAACACATTGTGTTCTAAGAAATTTCCTACAGATACAGTGAAACCTTTATAAAAAAAAATAACACCTGTTTGAGAAGAGCACAACCTTATCCAGACCTGAGGATCTGTGGCAGGTTTTCAATTCCACCATATATTATGAACACTGGCCGAAGACCATCCAGCTAGAAGACCACTTTTCAATGCAATTTTGGGTTGAAAAGTGGTCTTGAGACAACCACCCATGTATGAGCAACGTTGCTCATACATTAATAGGATTAACAGAGCTGAAGAAGACCAGACAAAACTAGTAGGCTAAGTCGGAGTACTCAATGCCAAGTGGCAGCTGCAAAGCAAATAGAAGATGACACTGTATACACAACTACTAAGCTATGTACTCTTCTCGTGCCACAATCAAATATGCAAAGCTCTGCCTGGTAATCAATGAGCATGATAGCCTCTTGAGTCAGCTAACTTGGATGCCAAGAGTTGGATCCCCACCCATCTGATATTGATGGCTTACTCTAATGGAAGGCCATCAAGAAGCCTATCATGGTCTTACTACTCACCGGAGGTGCCACATACATGCCACATACATGCTTAATGTTATTTCACATGCCAAAGCAAAAGAGATGTGCAGACACAGCATGTATGGTAGCTCAGAGATTCTTTTCGTCATATCCTGTGTACCACCGTATAGTGCCTACATATACAGAGGTATTGTTCAAGAAGCATGATAGCTCCATAAATCTCTACTGTAACGCCTAAATTTGCATAGTGCTGTAATATGGACATGTGCATTAGCTCTTATTGCTAAAATGAAACCATTCAAGTTTCCAGAAACCATACCAGCCATAAAAAGACTACTAAGAAAGGTTCAGCCCCTGCCCTCGTCTTTAAACTTTCATTTTGTAAACTCCCTAGTCTTGTCAGACTTGAAACCAGATATTTTCTATTGCTTCATCATTTCACAACTTCACTATGTTATAATTAAATAATTTCATCACCTGTCAGCACATACCTACCTCATCAGCCTATAAACACCTGGTGGATCTTGCAGAGTAAAAAGGTGCAGGTCAGAAGATTGGCCAAATAGTAATATGTACTGTAAGCTTAAAAGGGTTTTCCGAGATTATTTTTTACTGTACGGTATCTGATCTCTGGGGGTCCGACACCTGGGACCTGTGAGCGCCATGGCCTTCTCTCTGCTAACCAAGCACAGCGTCGTACATTGTATAGTGGCTGTGCTAGGTATCGCAGTTCAGCTCCATTAACTTCTATGGTGCTGAGCTGCGAGTAGGCCACGAGACTGATGAACGTGTCTTCACTGGCATTGGAAAAGCAGAGAGAAGGGCGCGTTACTCACAGGAACACAGTTGACTTCTCAAATAGCTGATCGGCTGGGGTTCCAAATTTCGTACCCCCTCTGATCAGATACTGATGACGTATCCAGAGGATAGGTCATCAGTATAAAAATCTTGGAAAAACGTTTTAAAGGCTATGTTGACCATTATTGCTCTACTGCATCTAAAATAAAAATAAAAAGAATCAACTTTATAAGTAGTCTTAGTCCAATAGTTTTGTGTCTACAGCTTCTATGCACATCAACATCTCCACGGTTACAGACTACAAACAAGCTGTGTAGTCTGATCCTGCATTCATATTCCTTGGTCTTCTAGGAACACCCCTCCCCCCTTTCCTCCTCCGTTTTGGAAGAGTGGACAAGTGAGCCCTTATGGTAGTTGATTTGTACTACTAAATACATCTAACTATACTATGGAGTCAATAGTTCACTACCAAGTCAAAGTCATTGTGCTACCAAGTGAGCCTAAAAGAAAGACCCCTTGGTCCAGCTCCGTAGCATTCACATAGACTGTATCGTATGAGACGGAAATGGGGAAGTCCGTCACTAACAAATGATACGGTGGAGGATGCGGGCACTCTCAACAGCCCCAAAAAAGGTCTTGGGAGGTTGACAAACAGATTATGGAACAAGTGTCTCTCTAAAATCTATGATATAAATCCAAAAATATAATATCCAGGAAATTACAGTCTCACCTCCTCTTTATAGATAAAACAACTACTCTCACCTTATCTGAGGCTAGAGTGCCTTTTCCTTTGAGGCTGAGGTATGTACTTAGCTCCCAAATAAACGTATTTATAGCACAGGAACGCTGAAAGAACAAGCAGGCGGTGCTCGTCTTAAGGTGGATGAGCCAAAATGGCTGGAAAACTAACCAGACTAGTTTAATGGATGGGAATAGTGACAAAGATGTCTCTTGTATTACTCAGAGCTGCCGAGATTTAGAAACACTGAATAATGGTGTTCTACATACATGTCCCGTGCTCTCCAATTATATTGTTATTCTATTGCTGCATATTTATCCTATGATTAAAATATTGTATATAATAGATAAATGTGTTTTTTTAGACTAGCCAACTAGAGGAAACTACACCCCATGGAGGAAGTTATAGGTGACACACATGTTGGGGTTGGAGAGGCCCGTGGTCTGTATCTACATATTCGGGGTACACCTAGCCTTTCTGCTGCCTGAGGTGAAAACTGAATTGGCGCCCCTCCCTCCCCAATGACAATTTCTTAACCTTCAGCCCATGGCCCTTCGGCTACCCCCCTCTTGCCCTTACCTGGTGCTGCCTAAGGCGATCGCCTCACCTGGCCTCATTGGTGGTGCACCCTTGTACATATTCATATTTTGCAGATTTGTCCCGTGCTTTTGATGCATTTATTTCTTGATTTGACTTGCTTGAGCAGTGGGCTTCGCCTATGTAGTATTACTTTGTAATTTACAGGCTGCAGTAGGCTACTCCTTTTAAGTGACTGCCACAACTTTATTATCTATTTACTGTCTTATTTTTAGGTGGGGCTACAAGATTTACTATTTATTACATTCATTGTCATACTATACACTAAACTCTAAGGCTAGTATTACACTAGCGGATTAGACAGACGATTGTTGGGAAGGAAGTGTTCGTTTTCTCTGACACAATAGAAAACTGATCCATCCCCCATTGACTTTCAATGGTGTTCATGACGGATCCGTCATGGCTATATAAGACATAATACAACCGGATCCGTTCATGACAGATGCATGCGGTTGTATTATTGTAACGGAAGCGTTTTGGCAGATCCATGACGATCCGTTATAGGAGCAGGAGAACGAAAAAAGGACGGATTGGGCACATAACTGAGGCGAGCGGAGCCTACGGACCCCATAGACTATAATGGGGTCCGTTAGGTTTACGCTCAGAAGATGATTTTGGAGCGGAGACAAAAGTAGTGCATGCAGGACTTTTGTCTCCGCTCCAAAATCATCTTCTGAGCGTAAACCTAACGGACCCCATTATAGTCTATGGGGTCCGTAGGCTCCGCTCGCCTCAGTTATGTGCCCAATCCGTCCTTTCCGTTCTCTTGCTCCTATAACGGAGCAGGAGAACGGAAAGGCTGAACGCTGGTGTGAACGAGGCCTTAACGGGCCTTGAATAACGTCTGTAAAAAAATAAGACATGTCCTATTTTGTCCATTTTCACAGACCAAAAGCCCCCTTAAACTTCAAGGGGGTCGCATTTTAATGGATGTTTTTTTTTAAAGAAAGGCTGTCGATCATTTTGCCCCTTTTAACGGCAATTTTATTTCCACTGTTGTGTGAAAGTAGCCTTAAGGCCGGGTTCACACCTGAGCGTTTTACAGCGCTGTTCCTATGCGCTGTAAAACACTTAACAGGCATGAACCAATGATTCCCTATGGGAATGGTTCTCACCTGAGCGTTTTACAGCGTGTACGAACGCGCTGTAAAACGCCCTACGCCCCAAGAAGTACAGGAGCTTCTTTGGGGCGTAGTGTCGCGCGTTCCCGTACATAGACTTCGGGGAACGCGCGACAATGGGCGTTCGCTTGCACAGGAGCCGCGTATGTGAGACCACCGTAGAATCGCGCATACAGGTGTGAACCCAGCGTTAAGGGGTTGTTCAGATGTTAATATTGATGTTCTATCCTCAGGATAGGTCATCAGTATCTGATCAGTGGGGGTCTGACACCCGGGATCCCCGCTGATCAGCTGTGAGATGAGGAGGCAGCGCTCCATGTGAGCGCCGCTTCCTGGCCGTCACTCTACGCCTCGTCTCCTGTAGAGCGGTTACGTAGTGTAATTACAAGCACTCGCCCCATTCACTTGAAAGGAGCGGGTACATGTATTAGGGTCCATTCACACGTCTGTAAGTGTTTTGCGGATCCACGGATCCGTGTATCAGCAAAGCACGGACCCCGGCAATGTGCGTTCCGCATTTTGGGGGCCACACATCGTCGGCACTTAATAGAAAATGCCTAATCTTGTCCGCAATTGAGGACAAGAATATGACGTGTTCTATTTTTTTCGGGAACAGAATTGCAGACCTGGAAGTGTGAATACGCAATTCCGTAACCGGGCAGCACATGCAGCCCCATAGAAATGAATAGGTCCGCAATTTCGTTCCGCAAAATGAGGGACAGAATTGTGGACGTGTGAATGGGGCCTTACTCTGCACTTCCGAGACGAAGTGCAGTGTAATGAAGAGGAAGCAGCTCTTGAAACAGCTAATCGACGGGGGTCCTGGGTGTCGGATCCCGATCAGATACTGATGACCTATCATGAGGATAGGTCATCAATATTAATGGCTGGACAACCCCTTTAATAGAGGCATCCATCAATTAGCTATTTGCTCTGGAGGACCCAACTTGTCAGACAGCTCATCGATTTCAGTGGGAAGCATGTAATGCTTCATTTCCCCTATGGGGGTGCTGTAGAGAAACTGAACAGTTGCTGTGAGGTTTTCCAAAAGATTACAGCTGAATTGTTCTGTTTCCAGAATCTAATTATACACAGACTACCCTTGTTTTCTTCTGTAGATATATGTTATCTATTAGCACATCAAAGATTTGCTAACCTGCTGCCCACCCCCTCCCTCTACATTTTTTACCAAAGTGTTGAGGTTTGTAGACAAAAGGAAAAAGTTACAACTGTTGGTGCAAAACTTGTGACTTTTCTATGCCAGAAGACTGGTGTAGAACCTTAATAATTGCCCCCAAGAGTTTTATTTGACCACTTTTGTTGAATGCTTGACCTATGTAGACAATAGGATTTTTTCAGCATTTTATGATTGACACACAAATAATCTTAAAGGTAATGATGTCCCTGGAAAAAAATTATGAGTATTCAAAGTTGTGCTAGACAGCAGAAAGCTCAGCATAACTGCTGGTAAGCCTTGGGTAGTCTACTTCTGGTGACTACAACTGGCCATAGATACTTCTGTAGTGAGAACCAGACAATGTCCTGACGTCTAGTGAAATAGGGATCAGTCATATTAGATTTCAACATGTCTACTGGCAGCTTAATCATGCTCCCCATGGAGTTCACTTAAGAGGACCATCAACAACACCATTGATGGATGCACAACAGGAATCACGAACATACCATAAGAGGGGAAGCCAGTCCAAATTCTTTAGTAGCAAGCCCATGAGAATGCCCATAGACATCAGTACAAAACAATCCAAAAAGTTTGGAACCAGCAACAAATTTCTAGGCTCAATGGCTACCTGAATACTGGACTTAATTTATCCCTATGTTAAGAATGCTTGAGGAGAAACCTTCAGGATTTTGAGGTGCTGCTCGATGGTTGTACAAACACCTACTGGCTTGTTTTTATAATGGCATCAGACTAACGGGCCTGTCTACAAGACAAATTCACCTTTGAAAACTGAAATATAGGACAAGGCATTCTGAAGAAATGCTATACATATTGAGTACCAATAGTACGCAGGTCAAAATAGTCCTGCAGTTGGGACTAAAACTGTTGTCCGGTATCAACAGCATCAGAGTTCCAGAGGATGCCCTAGTGGGCCCAGGCTTTGATAATACAGAAGGCCCCAAAGGCCCAGGAGAAAAAAAATACATAAAATATCGACTTTATTGATGATATGGAGGTTGGGCCCCAAAAATAATTTCTTCTGGTGGACCCACGGAACCCCAGTCCAACACTGGAAATCAATCTATTTGTTTAGTGTTTTTAAATCTTGGGCTACACTATGACTTTGAGGGTGAGATACATTTCTAAATCGCAACTAATGATCAGGAATGTGGTTGTGTTGCAGCATGCAAATTGACACGACAACGACATCACCAAAAGTCCAAACCTGCTGGATTTCAAAGTGACCACATTGGCTACCATTATCTGCAATTTAGCAGTGTGACACTGGTTACATGGTCAAATTAGCCTTTTAGCCCTAGTTTAATTCGTGTTTAGTCCATTGGAGAGGTAAATGCCCATGCATAAAGATCAGTGCATGAAACCAGTTTGTTCTTAACATTTTTGGGTGGTCCTGCCATCATGATCATCATCATTTCAAGTTGCCAATTTTGACTCGTGGTTAAAGTTTTCTCTTTCTCAGATATTTTATTGTTAGGGGGCCAATTACAGCTCAAGTATGTCTGAACAAATGCAGAGGAGCATGGACCTCACTGCTCGGTGACAAAGTACTTGAGATGTGTACGTTCTTCTGTGAGTGCTTGCACAAGAATCGGTGAAGTGCTGTTGTTCAAACATTTCCATCCAGCCAAATCAACTAAATACATGGAGAAAAGCAAATGTCGGCTCCAGCATTCATGAAACCAAGCCAGCACACTACTACGGTGAAGAAGGAAACATACATGTAGAGACATTTCTTAAAGTACACTGTAATTCGAGCAGCTCTTGGTTCACTTGTGAAACAACTGTATTTGAAGTGTCTAATATTGACCTCTGCTTTATGACTGCCATTTAGGACTCTAAAGGTGGCCATAAACGTTAGACAGAAGCAGGTTAATGATTGAACAAATGTTGAATGATCATTACGTTGTCCCAGCCATACACATTTGAGTCCATATTGGCTGTTACAATCAGCTAAATTGGGCATACAGTATATGTTCAATGAAACTGGGCGATGGTTGAACAATCTACTTTAGGAACGTTGTGGGACTGTTCTGTCACAGAAAGATTATTTGCAGTAGTGATAACTGGACCAAAATTTTAAACACAGCCAACTTCTTTCCAGATGATGAAGGTCATTTAAATTCTACCCAATGAGTGCTTGTTGTGGGTTGAGATCGTCCGTTTTGACCAAATTTGTAAATAGTGACCTTAATATTCCGAAGAAAATCCTTGTAGATGTTGAACTATACAACTCAAGGACAGTTACTAGGAAAGGGTGGTTCCTCTAGATTAGGTCCTCTGGGCAACTCCAGGCCATATCACCTTTGCCTGCTCTGATTCATCTGTGTGGCCTAAATGCTACCAAGCAAAGGGCAGTAGATAGATATATAGTGTCAAGGGAAAGCAGTCGCTCACAATGTTGGTCACAACTACTCCTATCTCAAGATCCTACTATGTCTTTAGTTTTGAGTTTGGTTCTTACAAGTTCCTTGCTTGGTTTGGTTCTGGTCTTGGCCTGCCATCTGCCATTGTTCCTGTTTATTGGCCTACAAAAGTTCCCAGCAAAAGTTATCTTACTATGTCTTTAGTTTTGTCTCCAATTCTTACAAGTGCCTTGCTTGGTTTGGTTCTGGTCTTGGCCTGCCATCTGCCATTGTTGCTGTTTATTGGCCTACAAAAGTCCCCAGTAGAAGTTGTAAAATAGCTTTCCTCTGATGCCTCTCACCTAAGCCATTCAACAAATCTGAGTGGGGTTTACATGTACTCTTTCCACAGAATTGGCTTCCAAGAAACTTGAGGGGTTCTAGGGGAGAATCTATTTATCTGGCCCTTAATTTGAAACTCCAAGTGGCCATTCAGTAGATACTATCACAACTTTTGGCTCAGACAAGAGAGGGCTACCATTCAGCAGAACAATCTTTAGAAACCGAGGAACTTGGGTCTTCTGACTTGCCAATATGGTTGTTTTAGGCAATTTTAAGTACAATCACAGTTTTTTTCAGAAGCACTTCTGTCCTTGGGAATGGAGCCAATAATGGAAACCCCAATAAATCTAATGGACTTATGTAATAACACTGCAAGGTCCAGGTACCCGATGGTGATGACTGGCATCTCCCAACAGGCAGTTTTTTCAACGGTGTATCTGTGGCAGAAGAAAATACAGGAAAGCCTGGACATAGGCTAGCCATTGAAAGTTGTCAGGCTACAAAGAAAACCTTGACACCTCGGCCGCAATAAACTGTAAAAACAGAAGTCTTTCCGTTTGTTGACAAAACCTACAGATAAGAGATTACGACCATTTACTGAACATTCCCTACAAAACAGTAGCAAATCTCAAGTTGTCACAACATTTACACAATGCACCGCAGTTTTAGGACAATAAGGTCCCACAGATAAGAAACGACTATAACTCAGCTTATTCCAGTGCCCTGTGTGAAAGTAGAAGTCACTTATTTACAAAAATGTCATAGCGACATGACATATCTACGCAGATGTAGCAGAGCTGAGTTTGTTATTCTCCCATGCGCCACACAGCAACTATAACTGGAGATTGGCAATCACAGTGAGTTGTAGCCAAGGACAAACTCAGCTCTGCTACATTGTTACACTTCTGCCAAATCTATATAATTTACGGATACACATATAATGCCCTTGCAATACTGTAGCAAAGCTATAATGCACTTTGTGCAGAAGCTGGCTGTTTATAGAGCCCTTAACGGGACCAACCCTTGTAAACCAGGCATACTGCCTGGTAGGGTTGATCCTGCTGATCAAAACAATATATGTCTTATGAAAATCGGCATTGTGCCAATGTTCAGATATAGCTGAAAGTGCACTGTGAGGGGGGGCATGACCAGTACGGGACAGCTGAGGTGCACCAGGGGAATAAGCCCCTCCACTTAGTGCACTGAAGCCCTCCTTTGCATAACTAAAAGTCTTTTTTTTTTTTTGCACACAGCCACAACCAGTTTTCACAAGCCAGGTTTCATATATCCCATGTACTCTCAGCTAAAATCTTGGAGCAGCTGGTTTTTCGGCAAAAAAAAAACCCCAGACCAAACAAAATGCGGAGAAACTTCACAAAAATAAAAACTGTGTATCAACCCAGCTAAATGGATTTTCCTACTAGAAACATTAAAAGGAGTTTTCTGAGATTCTGATACATAGCCTATATTCAGATTGGGCAGGGGTCCGACTCCTGGGACCCCCCACGATCACGTATTTGACGAGACCGCGGCGCTCTGGTGTGCTGCGGTCTCCTCGGAGCTTGCCAAGCACAGCGCTGTCCATTGGATAGTGGCTGTGCTTGGTATTGCAGCTCAGGCCCATTCACTTAAAAGGGACTGAGCTACGCCAAGGTCATGTGGACCCACGTCACTAGGGACAGACGTCAGCGCTCACCGGAGCACCGTGGCCTCTTCAAACAGCTGATCAGTGGGATGGCCGGAAGTCTGACCCCTAACCAATCTAATATTGATAGCCTTTTTTTTTTCTGACATTTAATGCACTCTTGGCCCTGGCGGTTTTTTTTTCCGGTAAAAGCGCCAGCTCCAGATCTTAGCTGAAGGTCTATGGGAAATATATTATGGAACACAGGACAGATAAGTATTTTTTCCTCCCTGACATTTTTGTTCATTAGGTGCTGTTTTTTGTCTTTCTGACTTCTTTTCAAAATCGCAGCATGCTGGCGCTCTTTGCGTTTTTTTCAGGCGTTTTCACATTTACTTCTCTATGAGGGAAAGACGCCATGAAGAAAACCTAATGAAGAAAAACATCAGAAAAGCTGCCACAAAAAATGCAGCAGAAAATGCAGGTGGCAAAAACAAAAAACGCATGAAATTATTTTTGGTGTTTTTACGGACCCCAAAAACGTCACTGCAAATTTATGTGTTGCAGGAACCTTAGGGTAGGTTCACATGACTATTAAATCTGCGTGAAGATCTCTACTCCCAGCCGACGCATGCCTTGTCGGCACCACCACCAAACTGACCTCTGCCATGTACATTCAGCCAAATCTTCTCCCCACCTTAAGTCCTCAAAGTCCTAAGAACGTGTCCACTGATGGCCTCCTCGATGTTCCACTTGATAATTGGGCTTCTGATAGAAACCTATTTAGGCTTCTTGCACACGGCCGTTGTGGGTCCGTTCCGTGCAATTTGCGGTCCCCAATGCGCGGGCGATGTCCATGCAGCGGACGGGACGGATCGAGGCGCATTCGACTTGAATGGGTCCATGATCAGTCCGCACCGCAAAAAAAAGAAAAAAAAGAACAAGTTCTCATTTTTTGCGGTGCGAAGAAACGGACAGAAACACCACGGAAGAACTCCGTAGTGCTTCCGTGGGGTTCCGATCCGTGCTTCCGTTCTGCGTCTCCGTGATTGCGAACCCATTCAAGTGAATGAGTCGGCATCCGTGATGCGAAATGCACACGGGCTGGTGCCTGTGTATTGCAGGACCCGCCGTATGTGGGTCGCAATACGGCCACAGGGCACACAACGTTCATGTGCAAGAGGCCTTACTCATCAGACAGTTCAAAGAAAGTGAGTGTAGTTACTGGGTAAGTTTTAAGGAGTGGGGGTGGGGAGGTGTGAAATCCTAGACAGTCTTCAAATGGTGGAAATTCCCATTTGGACTATGGTGGCCGGAGTGTGATGGTGTGAACATACATGCACATACTAGTGGACCCCCTTGCGTCTTTATAAGGGGGCTTTTCGGTACAGTAACCTTCTCATGGGTATAAGAGATCCACAGGATGGGGGATAAGTATTAGATTGGTGGGGGTCCTACTGCTCGGACACCTACCTATCACTAGGACGCAGACCTCATACCCTTTGAAACCTTCCGAAATAACTGAAGCGGCAGGTCGGGCATTGAACCACCACTCTCTTCATCTCTATGGGAGTTCCGGAAATAGCAGAGTGCCGGACCCTCGTAGAGATGAATGGAGCGGCCGCGCAAATGCTTGACCTGCCGTAAGGGATCCTCGTGATCGGGTTGGGTCCTAGCGGTAGGAATCCCACCAATCTAATAGTTATCCCCTATCCTGTGACAACTGGAATGCCCCTTTAGGGCTCATGCACATGACCGTATGTATTTTGCGGATCCGCAAAACATACCAATGATGTCCGTGTGCATTCCGTATTTTGCAGAACGGAACAGCTGGCCCCTAATAGAACAGTGCTGTCCTTGTCCGTAATGTGGACAATAATAGGACATGTTCTATTTTTTGGCAGAACGGAAATACAGAAACGGAATGCACACGGAGTAACTTCCGTTTTTTTTGCAGACCCATTGAAATGAATGGTTCCGCATATGGTCTGCAAAAAAACGTTTGTGTGCATGAGCCCTTAAGGTTATATTCAGATGGCGCGGTTAAAACTGCATCAAATCGGCATCAGTGGGGAAAAAAAAACATGCATTTGATACAGTTGCAGTAAAAAAAAAAAAAATTTATGTGGCTTTAACCGCACCGTCTGAATACACCCTAAGAACCTCGTCATGGAGGCTGTGCTTACTGACTCACTTATGTCCATAAATCAGCCCATGTCTACGTGTTCTTTAGGCCTCTTTCACACGAACGTGTGTCCCCAGTGGCCGTGCTGCGAACCACAATTGCGGTCCGCAATGCACGGGCACTGACCGTGGGTCAGCCGCAAGCGGATCGCGACCCCATTCACTTGAATGGGTTCCACGATCCCTCCGTTCCGCAAAAAGATAGAACAAGTTCTATCTTTTTGCGGAACAGAAGAACGGAACGAAACCCCACGTGGTTCCCTTCCGCACCACATCTCCGGATTTGCTGTCCCATTCAAGTGAATGGGTCCACATCCGCGATGCGGAATGCACACGGCCGGTGCCCCGTGTATTGCGGACCCGCCGTATGCGGTTCGCAGCACTGCCACGGGGGACACACGTTCGTGTGAAAGAGGCCTAACACTGACTTTACTCCCTCAACAATCTGGAAGCTTAAGGGGGCCCAAAGGTCCCTCTACCCCATATGACAGGACCCATGTTCTTATATGCACATTATAGTTAGGGAGGGGCCCTGTTTTAGCACTGAGGCCCAGGAACGTCGTTATACCACTAACATGAGGTGGTGGGTGTTTAGTATGCTCCGAGGTATCCCAAAGTCTATTATTCAGCGTCTGCCATTTTTAGAAATTTTGAACAATTTGGTCTAATGTGAGCTCCAGTCATTAGAATTGGTTGGGGGGGGGGGGAGTTATTATTTCTTATAAATATAGGCCAAGTGGTGAAACACACTGTGAGGGAGATATATAAAAAACTGGTGTAAAGTAGACCTGGCTCCGTTGCCCATAGCAACCAGATTCCACCTTTCATTTTCCAAAGAAAATGAAAGGTGGAATCTGATTGGTTGCTAGCGGCAACTGAGCCAGGTCTACTTTACACCAGTTTTTTATATATCTCCCCCAATATGTGCAAAGGCTCCTCAAAAACACTGATCTGAGCTATAAAAACACGCAACACAAAACTGTGACTGAGCCTCACACAGGGAGTGAAATCTGCTCTGGATTATACATTTTCAAAAATAATTACTAAAAATCGGGTTTTTTATTTGTATAAAAGTGAATGTACATGATGTCATTATACCTGTAATCACACACATAAACCCAGTACACACATCAGACACATATATATATACTGTATATACACGCTACTACTAATGGACTGACAACGCTGGGAATCACCTCCATCATCCACATCTCCACACCGCGCAGTGAACACTCTCATCCGGCATACCTGAGAGAAGCCCACCATCAGAGGCTGGAGGAGCAGTCAATCGCCAGGTCAGGTGGGCACAGGCAGCGGCGGGTCAGGTGGGCACAGACAGCTGCAGGCGGGCACAGAAGCGGCAGGTCAGGTGGGCACAGACAGCGGCGGGGCAGGCGGGCACAGACAGCGGCAGGCGGGCACAGAAGCGGCAGGTCAGGTGGGTACAGCAGCGGCAGATCAGGTGGGCGCAGGCACCGGCAGATAAGGTGGGTACAGCAGCGGCAGGTTAGGTGGGCACAGGCACCGGCAGTACAGCAGAGGGTTGGCTCAGGTGGGCACAGAGTAAAAGCACAATCCCAGGGTGATGGCAGCAGGTGGGCCAGACTGGCAGCAGCTCCCCTGGTTTTTAGTGCAGCAGGGCAGGACAATACTGTGGCAGAGGGCACACAGCTCCGGGTCCGGTCCAGCACAGCTCCAGGTCCGGTCCAGCACAGCTCCAGGTCCGGTCCAGCACAGCTTGGCTGAGTGTCGGCAGCTCCCTCGCTGTAGCAGTGCTGCTGCGGACACCGGCAAGATGCAGGGAGCCGCCTACTGCCTGCCAGCTGCTGTTCACACCACTGCTCACTGCCGGCTCTCCACCGGGTGTCCGGGCGATCACATCATAGCAGCTCTCTCTATTCTCTCATATCAGCACAGCTCTCTAACCCTGGCTATATCTAATATCATCACAGCTCTCTAACCCTGGCTATATCCAGTATCATCACAGCTCTCTAACCCTGGCTATATCTTACATCATCACAGCTCTCTAACCCTGGCTATATCTTATATCATCACAGCTCTCTAATCCTGGTTAAATCTAATATCATCACAGCTCTCTAACCCTGGCTATATCTAATATCATCACAGCTCTCTAATCCTGGCTATATCTTACATCATCACAGTTCTCTAATCCTGGTTATATCTAATATCATCACAGCTCTCTAATCCTAGTTATATCCAATATCATCACAGCTCTCTAACCCTGGCTATATCTCACATCATCACACCTCTCTAATCCTGGCTAAATCTAATATCATCACAGCTCTCTAATCCTGGTTATATCTAGTATCATCACAGCTCTCTAACCCTGGTTATATCTAATATCATCACAGCTCTCTAACCCTGGCTATATCTAATATCATCACAGCTCTCTAACCCTGGCTATATCTTATATCATCACAGCTCTCTAACCCTGGCTATATCTTATATCATCACAGCTCTCTAACCCTGGCTATATCTAATATCATCACAGCTCTCTAACCCTGGTTATATCTAATATCATCACAGCTCTCTAATCCTGGCTATATCTAATATCATCACAGCTCTCTAATCCTGGCTATATCTCACATAATCACAGCTCTCTAACCCTGGCTATATCTAATATCATCACAGTTCTCTAACCCTGGCTATATCTTACATCATCACAGCTCTCTAACCCTGGTTATATCTAATATCATCACAGCTCTCTAATCCTGGCTATATTTTACATCATCACAGCTCTCTAACCCTGGCTATATCTTATATCATTACAGCTCTCTAACCCTGGTTATATCTAATAACATCACAGCTCTCTAACCCTGGCTATATTTTATATCATCACAGCTCTCTAACCCTGGCTATATCTAATATCATCACAGCTCTCTAACCCTGGCTATATCTAATATCATCACAGCTCTCTAATCCTGGCTATATCTTACATCATCACAGCTCTCTAATCCTGGTTATATCTAATATAATCACAGCTCTCTAACCCTGACTATATCTAATATCATCATAGCTCTCTAATCCTGGCTATATCTTACATCATCACAGCTCTCTAAGCCTGGCTATATCTTACATCATCACAGCTCTCTAATCCTGGTTATATCTAATATCATCACAGCTCTCTAACCCTGGCTATATTTTATATCATCACAGCTCTCTAACCCTGGCTATATCTAATATCATCACAGCTCTCTAACCCTGGCTATATCTAATATCATCACAGCTCTCTAATCCTGGCTATATCTTACATCATCGCAGCTCTCAAATCCTGGTTATATCTAATATCATCACAGCTCTCTAATCCTGGTTATATATAATATCATCACAGCTCTCTAATCCTGGTTATATCTTATATCATCACAGCTTTCTAACCCTGGTTATATCTAATATAATCACAGCTCTCTAACCCTGGCTATATCTAATATCATCACAGCTCTCTAACCCTGGCTATATTTTATATCATCACAGCTCTCTAACCCTGGCTATATCTAATATCATCACAGCTCTCTAATCCTGGTTATATCTAATATCATCACAGCTCTCTAACCCTGGCTATATCTAATATCATCACAGCTCTCTAATCCTGGCTATAGCTTACATCATCACAGCTCTCTAATCCTGGTTATATCTAATATCATCACAGCTCTCTAACCCTGGCTATATCTCACATCATCACAGCTCTCTAACCCTGGCTATATCTAATATCATCACAGCTCTCTAATCCTGGCTATATCTTACATCATCACAGCTCTCTAATCCTGGTTATATCTAATATCATCACAGCTCTCTAATCCTGGTTATATCTAATATCATCACAGCTCTCTAGCCCTGGCTATATCTAATATCATCACAGCTCTCTAATCCTGGCTATATCTTACATCATCACAGCTCTCTAATCCTAGTTATATCTAATATCATCACAGCTCTCTAATCCTGGTTATATCTAATATCATCACAGCTCTCTAATCCTGGTTATATCTAATATCATCACAGCTCTCTAACCCTGGCTATATCTCACATCATCACAGCTCTCTAATCCTGGCTAAATCTAATATCATCACAGCTCTCTAATCCTGGCTATATCTAGTATCATCACAGCTCTCTAACCCTGGTTATATCTAATATCATCACAGCTCTCTAATCCTGGCTATATTTTACATCATTACAGCTCTCTAATCCTGGCTATATCTAGTATCATCACAGCTCTCTAACCCTGGTTATATCTCATATCATCACAGCTCTCTAATCCTGGCTATATCTAATATCATCACAGCTCTCTAATCCTGGCTATATCTCACATCATCACAGCTCTCTAACCCTGGCTATATCTAATATCATCACAATTCTCTAACCCTGGCTATATCTAATAACATCACAGCTCTCTAACCCTGGCTATATCTAATATCATCACAGCTCTCTAATCCTGGCTATGTTTTACATCATCACAGCTCTCTAACCCTGGCTATATCTTATATCATTACAGCTCTCTAACCCTGGTTATATCTAATAACATCACAGCTCTCTAACCCTGGCTATATTTTATATCATCACAGCTCTCTAACCCTGGCTATATCTAATATCATCACAGCTCTCTAACCCTGGCTATATCTAATATCATCACAGCTCTCTAATCCTGGCTATATCTTACATCATCATAGCTCTCTAATCCTGGTTATATCTAATATCATCACAGCTCTCTAATCCTGGTTATATCTAATATCATCACAGCTCTCTAACCCTGGCTATATCTAATATCATCACAGCTCTCTAATCCTGGCTATATCTTACATCATCACAGCTCTCTAATCCTGGTTATATCTAATATCATCACAGCTCTCTAACCCTGGCTATATTTTATATCATCACAGCTCTCTAACCCTGGCTATATCTAATATCATCACAGCTCTCTAATCCTGGTTATATCTAATATCATCACAGCTCTCTAACCCTGGCTATATCTAATATCATCACAGCTCTCTAATCCTGGCTATATCTTACATCATCACAGCTCTCTAATCCTGGTTATATCTAATATCATCACAGCTCTCTAACCCTGGCTATATCTAATATCATCACAGCTCTCTTACCCTGGCTATATCTCACATCATCACAGCTCTCTAATCCTGGCTATATCAAATATCATCACAGCTCTCTAATCCTGGCTATATCTTACATCATCACAGCTCTCTAATCCTGGTTATATCTAATATCATCACAGCTCTCTAACCCTGGCTATATCTAATATCATCACAGCTCTCTAATCCTGGCTATATCTTACATCATCACAGCTCTCTAATCCTGGTTATATCTAATATCATCACAGCTCTCTAATCCTGGTTAAATCTAATATCATCACAGCTCTCTAACCCTGGCTATATCTAATATCATCACAGCTCTCTAATCCTGGCTATATTTTACATCATCACAGTTCTCTAATCCTGGTTATATCTAATATCATCACAGCTCTCTAATCCTAGTTATATCTAATATCATCACAGCTCTCTAACCCTGGCTATATCTCACATCTTCACAGCTCTCTAATCCTGGCTAAATCTAATATCATCACAGCTCTCTAATCCTGGCTATATCTAGTATCATCACAGCTCTCTAACACTGGTTATATCTAATATCATCACAGCTCTCTAATCCTGGCTATATTTTACATCATCACAGCTCTCTAATCCTGGCTATATCTAGTATCATCACAGCTCTCTAACCCTGGTTATATCTAATATCATCACAGCTCTCTAATCCTGGCTATATCTAATATCATCACAGCTCTCTAATCCTGGCTATATCTCACATCATCACAGCTCTCTAACCCTGGCTATATCTAATATCATCACAGTTCTCTAACCCTGGCTATATCTTACATCATCACAGCTCTCTAACCCTGGTTATATCTAATATCATCACAGCTCTCTAATCCTGGCTATATTTTACATCATCACAGCTCTCTAACCCTGGCTATATCTTATATCATTACAGCTCTCTAACCCTGGTTATATCTAATAACATCACAGCTCTCTAACCCTGGCTATATTTTATATCATCACAGCTCTCTAACCCTGGCTATATCTAATATCATCACAGCTCTCTAACCCTGGCTATATCTAATATCATCACAGCTCTCTAATCCTGGCTATATCGTACATCATCACAGCTCTCTAATCCTGGTTATATCTAATATAATCACAGCTCTCTAACCCTGACTATATCTAATATCATCATAGCTCTCTAATCCTGGCTATATCTTACATCATCACAGCTCTCTAAGCCTGGCTATATCTTACATCATCACAGCTTTCTAATCCTGGTTATATCTAATATCATCACAGCTCTCTAACCCTGGCTATATTTTATATCATCACAGCTCTCTAACCCTGGCTATATCTAATATCATCACAGCTCTCTAACCCTGGTTATATCTAGTATCACCACAGCTCTCTAACCCTGGCTATATTTTATATCATCACAGCTCTCTAACCCTGGCTATATCTAATATCATCACAGCTCTCTAACCCTGGCTATATCTAATATCATCACAGCGCTCTAATCCTGGCTATATCTAATATCATCACAGCTCTCTAATCCTGGCTATATCTAATATCATCACAGCTCTCTAACCCTGGGGCTATATCTAATATTCTCACAGCTCTCTAACTCTGGCTATATCTAATATTATCACAGCTCTCTAACCCTGGCTATATCTTATATCATCACAGCTCTCTAACCCTGCCTATAGCTTATATTTATACAGCTCTCTAACCTTGGCTATAGTTTATATAATCACAGCTCTCTTACCCTGGCTATAGCTTACATCATAACAGCTCTCTAACCCTGGGTATATCTAATAACATCACAGCTCTCTAATCCTGGCTATATCTAATATCATCACAGATCTCTAACCCTGGCTTGATCTAATATCATCACAGCTCTCTAACCCTGACTATATCTAATACCATCACAGCTCTCTAACCCTGGCTATATCTTATATCATCACAGCTCTCTAATCCTGGTTATATCTAATATCATCACAGCTCTCTAACCCTGGCTATATCTAATATCATCAGATCTCTAATCCTGGCTATATCTTACATCATCACAGCTCTCTAACCCTGGCTATATCTAATAGCATCACAGCTCTCTAATCCTGGCTATAGCTTATATCATCACAGCTCTCTAACCCTGGCTATATCTAATATCATCACAGCTCTCTAATCCTGGCTATATCTAATATCATCACAGCTTTCTAACCCTGGCTATATCTAATATCATCACAGCTCTCTAACCCTGGCTATATCTAATATTATCACAGCTATCGAACCCTGGCTATATCTAATATCATCACAGCTCTCTAATCCTGGCTATATCTAATATCATCACAGCTCTCTAACCCTGGCTATATCTAATATCATCACAGCTCTCTAACTCTGGCTATATCTAATATCATCACAGCTCTCTAACCCTGGCTATATCTAATATCATCACAGCTCTCTAACCCTGGTTATATCTAATATCATCACAGCTCTCTAATCCTGGCTATATCTAATATCATCACAGCTCTCTAATCCTGGCTATATCTCACATCATCACAGCTCTCTAACCCTGGCTATATCTAATATCATCACATTTCTCTAACCCTGGCTATATCTAATATCATCACAGCTCTCTAACCCTGGCTATATTTTACATCATCACAGCTCTCTAACCCTAGTTGTATCTAATATCATCACAGCTCTCTAATCCTGGCTATATTTTACATCATCACAGCTCTCTAACCCTGGCTATATCTTATATCATTACAGCTCTCTAACCCTGGTTATATCTAATAACACCACAGCTCTCTAATCCTGGCTATATCTAATATCATCACAGCTCTCAAATCCTGGCTATATCTTATATCACCACAGCTCTCTAACCCTGGCTATATCTAATATCATCACAGCTCTCTAATCCTGGTTATATCTAATATCATCACAGCTCTCTAACCCTGGCTATATCTAATATCATCACAGCTCTCTAACCCTGGCTAAATCTAGTATCATCACAGCTCTCTAATCCTGGCTATATCTTATATTATCACAGCTCTCTAACCTTGGCTATATCTAATATCATCACAGCTCTCTAACCCTGGCTATATCTAATATCATCACAGCTCTCTAATCCTGGCTATATCTTATATCATCACAGCTCTCTAACCCTGGCTATATCTTATATCATCACAGCTCTCTAACCCTGGCTATATCTTATATCATTACAGCTCTCTAACCCTGGTTATATCTAATAACACCACAGCTCTCTAATCCTGGCTATATCTAATATCATCACAGCTCTCTAATCCTGGCTATATCTTACATCATCACAGCTCTCTAATCCTGGTTATATCTAATATCATCACAGCTCTCTAAGCCTGGTTAAATCTAATATCATCACAGCTCTCTAACCCTGGCTATATCTAATATCATCACAGCTCTCTAATCCTGGCTATATCTTACATCATCACAGTTCTCTAATCCTGGTTATATCTAATATCATCACAGCTCTCTAATCCTAGTTATATCTAATATCATCACAGCTCTCTAACCCTGGCTATATCTCACATCTTCACAGCTCTCTAATCCTGGCTAAATCTAATATCATCACAGCTCTCTAATCCTGGCTATATCTAGTATCATCACAGCTCTCTAACCCTGGTTATATCTAATATCATCACAGCTCTCTAATCCTGGCTATATTTTACATCATCACAGCTCTCTAATCCTGGCTATATCTAGTATCATCACAGCTCTCTAACCCTGGTTATATCTAATATCATCACAGCTCTCTAATCTCTCTAACCCTGGCTATATCTAATATCATCACAGCTCTCTAACCCTGGCTATATCTAATATCATCACAGCGCTCTAATCCTGGCTATATCTAATATCATCACAGCTCTCTAATCCTGGCTATATCTAATATCATCACAGCTCTCTAACCCTGGGGCTATATCTAATATCATCACAGCTCTCTAACTCTGGCTATATCTAATATTATCACAGCTCTCTAACCCTAGCTATATCTTATATCATCACAGCTCTCTAACCCTGCCTATAGCTTATATTTTTACAGCTCTCTAACCTTGGCTATAGTTTATATAATCACAGCTCTCTTACCCTGGCTATAGCTTACATCATAACAGCTCTCTAACCCTGGGTATATCTAATAACATCACAGCTCTCTAATCCTGGCTATATCTAATATCATCACAGATCTCTAACCCTGGCTTGATCTAATATCATCACAGCTCTCTAACCCTGACTATATCTAATACCATCACAGCTCTCTAACCCTGGCTATATCTTATATCATCACAGCTCTCTAATCCTGGTTATATCTAATATCATCACAGCTCTCTAACCCTGGCTATATCTAATATCATCAGATCTCTAATCCTGGCTATATCTTACATCATCACAGCTCTCTAACCCTGGCTATATCTAATAGCATCACAGCTCTCTAATCCTGGCTATAGCTTATATCATCACAGCTCTCTAACCCTGGCTATATCTAATATCATCACAGCTCTCTAATCCTGGCTATATCTAATATCATCACAGCTCTCTAACCCTGGCTATATCTAATATCATCACAGCTCTCTAACCCTGGCTATATCTAATATTATCAAAGCTATCGAACCCTGGCTATATCTAATATCATCACAGCTCTCTAATCCTGGCTATATCTAATATCATCACAGCTCTCTAACCCTGGCTATATCTAATATCATCACAGCTCTCTAACTCTGGCTATATCTAATATCATCACAGCTCTCTAACCCTGGCTATATCTAATATCATCACAGCTCTCTAACCCTGGTTATATCTAATATCATCACAGCTCTCTAATCCTGGCTATATCTAATATCATCACAGCTCTCTAATCCTGGCTATATCTCACATCATCACAGCTCTCTAACCCTGGCTATATCTAATATCATCACATTTCTCTAACCCTGGCTATATCTAATATCATCACAGCTCTCTAACCCTGGCTATATTTTACATCATCACAGCTCTCTAACCCTAGTTGTATCTAATATCATCACAGCTCTCTAATCCTGGCTAAATTTTACATCATCACAGCTCTCTAACCCTGGCTATATCTTATATCATTACAGCTCTCTAACCCTGGTTATATCTAATAACACCACAGCTCTCTAATCCTGGCTATATCTAATATCATCACAGCTCTCAAATCCTGGCTATATCTTATATCACCACAGCTCTCTAACCCTGGCTATATCTAATATCATCACAGCTCTCTAATCCTGGTTATATCTAATATCATCACAGCTCTCTAACCCTGGCTATATCTAATATCATCACAGCTCTCTAACCCTGGCTAAATCTAGTATCATCACAGCTCTCTAATCCTGGCTATATCTTATATTATCACAGCTCTCTAACCTTGGCTATATCTAATATCATCACAGCTCTCTAACCCTGGCTATATCTAATATCATCACAGCTCTCTAATCCTGGCTATATCTTATATCATCACAGCTCTCTAACCCTGGCTATATCTTATATCATCACAGCTCTCTAACCCTGGCTATATCTCACATCATCACAGCTCTCTAACCCTGGCTATATCTAATATCATCACATTTCTCTAACCCTGGCTATATCTAATATCATCACAGCTCTCTAACCCTGGCTATATTTTACATCATCACAGCTCTCTAACCCTAGTTGTATCTAATATCATCACAGCTCTCTAATCCTGGCTATATTTTACATCATCACAGCTCTCTAACCCTGGCTATATCTTATATCATTACAGCTCTCTAACCCTGGTTATATCTAATAACACCACAGCTCTCTAATCCTGGCTATATCTAATATCATCACAGCTCTCAAATCCTGGCTATATCTTATATCACCACAGCTCTCTAACCCTGGCTATATCTAATATCATCACAGCTCTCTAATCCTGGTTATATCTAATATCATCACAGCTCTCTAACCCTGGCTATATCTAATATCATCACAGCTCTCTAACCCTGGCTAAATCTAGTATCATCACAGCTCTCTAATCCTGGCTATATCTTATATTATCACAGCTCTCTAACCTTGGCTATATCTAATATCATCACAGCTCTCTAACCCTGGCTATATCTAATATCATCACAGCTCTCTAATCCTGGCTATATCTTATATCATCACAGCTCTCTAACCCTGGCTATATCTTATATCATCACAGCTCTCTAACCCTGGCTATATCTTATATCATTACAGCTCTCTAACCCTGGTTATATCTAATAACACCACAGCTCTCTAATCCTGGCTATATCTAATATCATCACAGCTCTCTAATCCTGGCTATATCTTACATCATCACAGCTCTCTAATCCTGGTTATATCTAATATCATCACAGCTCTCTAAGCCTGGTTAAATCTAATATCATCACAGCTCTCTAACCCTGGCTATATCTAATATCATCACAGCTCTCTAATCCTGGCTATATCTTACATCATCACAGTTCTCTAATCCTGGTTATATCTAATATCATCACAGCTCTCTAATCCTAGTTATATCTAATATCATCACAGCTCTCTAACCCTGGCTATATCTCACATCTTCACAGCTCTCTAATCCTGGCTAAATCTAATATCATCACAGCTCTCTAATCCTGGCTATATCTAGTATCATCACAGCTCTCTAACCCTGGTTATATCTAATATCATCACAGCTCTCTAATCCTGGCTATATTTTACATCATCACAGCTCTCTAATCCTGGCTATATCTAGTATCATCACAGCTCTCTAACCCTGGTTATATCTAATATCATCACAGCTCTCTAATCTCTCTAACCCTGGCTATATCTAATATCATCACAGCTCTCTAACCCTGGCTATATCTAATATCATCACAGCGCTCTAATCCTGGCTATATCTAATATCATCACAGCTCTCTAATCCTGGCTATATCTAATATCATCACAGCTCTCTAACCCTGGGGCTATATCTAATATCATCACAGCTCTCTAACTCTGGCTATATCTAATATTATCACAGCTCTCTAACCCTAGCTATATCTTATATCATCACAGCTCTCTAACCCTGCCTATAGCTTATATTTTTACAGCTCTCTAACCTTGGCTATAGTTTATATAATCACAGCTCTCTTACCCTGGCTATAGCTTACATCATAACAGCTCTCTAACCCTGGGTATATCTAATAACATCACAGCTCTCTAATCCTGGCTATATCTAATATCATCACAGATCTCTAACCCTGGCTTGATCTAATATCATCACAGCTCTCTAACCCTGACTATATCTAATACCATCACAGCTCTCTAACCCTGGCTATATCTTATATCATCACAGCTCTCTAATCCTGGTTATATCTAATATCATCACAGCTCTCTAACCCTGGCTATATCTAATATCATCAGATCTCTAATCCTGGCTATATCTTACATCATCACAGCTCTCTAACCCTGGCTATATCTAATAGCATCACAGCTCTCTAATCCTGGCTATAGCTTATATCATCACAGCTCTCTAACCCTGGCTATATCTAATATCATCACAGCTCTCTAATCCTGGCTATATCTAATATCATCACAGCTCTCTAACCCTGGCTATATCTAATATCATCACAGCTCTCTAACCCTGGCTATATCTAATATTATCAAAGCTATCGAACCCTGGCTATATCTAATATCATCACAGCTCTCTAATCCTGGCTATATCTAATATCATCACAGCTCTCTAACCCTGGCTATATCTAATATCATCACAGCTCTCTAACTCTGGCTATATCTAATATCATCACAGCTCTCTAACCCTGGCTATATCTAATATCATCACAGCTCTCTAACCCTGGTTATATCTAATATCATCACAGCTCTCTAATCCTGGCTATATCTAATATCATCACAGCTCTCTAATCCTGGCTATATCTCACATCATCACAGCTCTCTAACCCTGGCTATATCTAATATCATCACATTTCTCTAACCCTGGCTATATCTAATATCATCACAGCTCTCTAACCCTGGCTATATTTTACATCATCACAGCTCTCTAACCCTAGTTGTATCTAATATCATCACAGCTCTCTAATCCTGGCTATATTTTACATCATCACAGCTCTCTAACCCTGGCTATATCTTATATCATTACAGCTCTCTAACCCTGGTTATATCTAATAACACCACAGCTCTCTAATCCTGGCTATATCTAATATCATCACAGCTCTCAAATCCTGGCTATATCTTATATCACCACAGCTCTCTAACCCTGGCTATATCTAATATCATCACAGCTCTCTAATCCTGGTTATATCTAATATCATCACAGCTCTCTAACCCTGGCTATATCTAATATCATCACAGCTCTCTAACCCTGGCTAAATCTAGTATCATCACAGCTCTCTAATCCTGGCTATATCTTATATTATCACAGCTCTCTAACCTTGGCTATATCTAATATCATCACAGCTCTCTAACCCTGGCTATATCTAATATCATCACAGCTCTCTAATCCTGGCTATATCTTATATCATCACAGCTCTCTAACCCTGGCTATATCTTATATCATCACAGCTCTCTAACCCTGGCTATATCTCACATCATCACAGCTCTCTAACCCTGGCTATATCTAATATCATCACATTTCTCTAACCCTGGCTATATCTAATATCATCACAGCTCTCTAACCCTGGCTATATTTTACATCATCACAGCTCTCTAACCCTAGTTGTATCTAATATCATCACAGCTCTCTAATCCTGGCTATATTTGACATCATCACAGCTCTCTAACCCTGGCTATATCTTATATCATTACAGCTCTCTAACCCTGGTTATATCTAATAACACCACAGCTCTCTAATCCTGGCTATATCTAATATCATCACAGCTCTCAAATCCTGGCTATATCTTATATCACCACAGCTCTCTAACCCTGGCTATATCTAATATCATCACAGCTCTCTAATCCTGGTTATATCTAATATCATCACAGCTCTCTAACCCTGGCTATATCTAATATCATCACAGCTCTCTAACCCTGGCTAAATCTAGTATCATCACAGCTCTCTAATCCTGGCTATATCTTATATTATCACAGCTCTCTAACCTTGGCTATATCTAATATCATCACAGCTCTCTAACCCTGGCTATATCTAATATCATCACAGCTCTCTAATCCTGGCTATATCTTATATCATCACAGCTCTCTAACCCTGGCTATATCTTATATCATCACAGCTCTCTAACCCTGGCTATATCTTATATCATCACAGCTCTCTAACCCTGTCTATATCTTATATCATCACAGCTCTCTAACCCTGGCTATATCTTATATCACCACAGCTCTCTAATTCTGGCTATATCTAATATCATAGCTAAAATGAAATTTCACGGCACTCCAGGCTGTGGGGTTATGGTCGTTCCTGCATGGATTGGGCTCTTTCTCTCTACGTGGAGAGAGAAAAGGCGTGGCAATGGGGGGCATTCACACTTACTTGAAGGGGCTGTCTCACTTGAGACAATGCTGGCATATTGCTAGGATATCTGTCATGAACCAGCGGGTGTGAACCCACTGTGCCACGTGACTAACCTACTCTGGGGGCATTGTCCAAGTGAACCCCTTGTTCTTCACAGTACCCCAGATGGTGGGGATAGACTTTCCCGAGGGGAACACCTAGTCACTACCTCTTGAGGAGGTTTGGCACACAAGGCAGCTGGTTCAGGGGGTACAAGAGCAAGGTACCAGGAGGTATGGATGTAGTCAACAGGCCGAGTTGTAACCAGGAGCGACAGTGAAGGACCGAAGGATGAGGCAGAGGCGTAGTCAAGCAAGCAATGGGTCAGGGCAGGAGGCACAGGTACAGGTCAGGCAATCCGGGACAGCAACAGGAGAGTTGAGGTGGAGCAAGTAAGGATCAAGTCCAGAAACACAAGCACTGGTCAGGTAAACAGGAACACAAGCACAGATAACAGCAACCTTTGCAGGACACAAGGTCCTCTGATGCTCACGCACCAGGGAAGGGGGCTGGACCACTTATATAGGTGCAGGAGGTCTAGGATTGGTCAGTACGGTCACATGTGCTAAACCCATAAATCACAGAAAGTGATGCTTGTCAGCCCTTAAGGAAGTGCTACAGGGAACAGGCTGGAAAGCATGAGGTGCGCAGGGCTGGGAGGAAACCCTGGAGCCGATTCCAGGACAGACGATGCCTGCAAGGACAATGCCCAGAACTGCGGCAGTGAATGGGGAAACACCGGCAGCTGATCACCGCCTAACATGGAGCCCGGGACCACAGCAGTAAGCAGAGGAACATCGGCTGTCAGCAACCGCTGTTAAAATATGCCGCCAATATCAGAGCACCCCATCCCACTAGAGGTGGTACCCACGTCTATCTCTAGAACGGAGGTCCATAAGTGATGCACGGCCCCCCTCCAATCATTTCTATGGGACCGCTGAAAATAGCCGAGCCAGCTGGTTCGGGTATTTCCAGCAGTTTCATAGAAGTGAATGGAGTGGTGAGCTCTCTATTAATTTCTGTAGGACCTACAAAGATAGCTGAGGGTCACGGTCGGCTATTTTCAGGTGCTCTGATAGAAATTAATGGAGGGCGGCCGTGCGTGGGCGGTGCGCTGTCCATCACTTTGCCGCTGCGAGAGATGGCTGCTTGAGAGCTGAGCTCTTCAAATACAGCATCGACTACTAAAGCAACCGGCCCTGGAAACCCGTTATCTATCCTCTGCCCCCATGTCTGAAACAGCAAGGATGACAAGAGGCAAGAAATAAATGAAGGCTCAGGGAAAACTGAGCTTCTTCTTCGAGAAGGAGCGCAGTCAAGATGGTGGAGGAAGCACCCACTCACCCTCTGCAGGCGACCTGGGAGAAGGTACTGAGACACGCTCCTGCCCACCAACACCCTCCGACAGAGCTCAGATTGGAGCAAATATCTCCCCTACCTCCTCGCTGCCTCTCAGCCCCTGTGAAAGACCCCATCCACCAGGGCACGCACTCCAACTGCACGCGGCGCTCACTGATAGCCGCCATAATGAACAGCTCCCTCAACATGGGCAGCGCGCTACTAATAAAGGCTCCCTAACGCCGATTATTCATACTCAGGGACAGACAACTGTATTACTTCAAGACTTTCCTGCCTCAGATGTGCCAGTCTCTGGGTCTCTCCTAAAAGATATGCTGATGGCCCTCAAAAGATCTATGCAAGATAATATATCCTCTCTTATATCTCCTCTGCACCAGAAAGTCACATGCTAAAACAAAATTAGGAGAATTTGCGTCTTCACACAATCACCTCATAGATGCCCATAATGACCTCACAGATGAAAATTGAAGTAATAAAGCACAGGCTCACTGACCTTGAAGATAGGTCACGTCGGAATAATGTCAAAATCAGAGGGATTCCGGAGGAAATCCAACCTCAAGATCTGCGACCTTATCTCCAGGGTCTAATGCAGGTCTTGATCCCGACACTTTCCGATTGCGACCTTTTCATCGATAGAATGCACAGAGTGGTACGCCCTAAACATCTTCCTTTCTCCACACCTAGAGATGTCCTAGCCAGGATTCATTTTTTCAAAATAAAAGAGGCACTAATCCAAGCCAGCAGAAACAAGGGCACCTTCCCCCCCTCCCCCCGTACGAGGAGATCAAGATTTTCGCAGATTTGTCCGCAGCCACCCTACAGCAAAGAAGGTCCCTGGCTCCCATAACCACAGCCCTATGGGACCACGCCATGCCCCACGAATATTCTAATTCAACATAGAGGAACTCTACATTCCATCTCCTCCTTGGAAGAAGGCAAGACTCTGATGCAGCAATGGAATATTCCAATCCAAGAAACCTCACAGATCCAAAAACCAACGCCAACCCATTTACGCCAGGAGAGTGGCAAGTGGTGTCTGCCAGGTGCAAGTCCAGAAGCCGTAAACCCGACTAGCTGTATGAAGTGAGCTTAAAGCTGAGGTGATCTATCCGGTTGTAAACCGTGAGTTATCTAGTACCCCCCCCCCCCCCCCCAAGAGTTTTGTGTCAGTTAACATCATGCTGACAGCAAATTTTAATTTGTCAATTTTTTTCCGTTTTCTGCAGATTTCTTTGTTGTTGAATATTAACTTGTTCATGCACATACCCGGGTACAGCATACTTCTGCCTAAATCATACACATACAATGAGGATGACTCCTCTGATGCATCAACCTCTCGTGGAGACACTTAGGCCCCTTTCACACGGGCGAGTTTTCCGCGCGGGTTCAATGTGTGAAGTGAACGCATTGCACCCGCACTGAATCCGGACCCATTCATTTTCTATGGGGCTGTGCACATAAGCAGTGATTTTCACGCATCACTTGTGCGTTGCGGGAAAATCGCAGCAAGCTCTATTTTGGGCGTTTTTCACGCAACGCAGGCCCCATAGAAGTAAATAGGGCTGCGTGAAAATCGCAAGCATCTGCAAGCAAGTGCGGATGCGGTGCGATTTTCACGCACGGTTGCTATGAGACGATCGGGATGGAGACCCGATCATTATTATTTTCTCTTATAACATGGTTATAAGGGAAAATAATAACATTCTGAATACATAATGCATGGTACAATAGGGCTGGAGGGGTTAAAAAAAAATAAAAAATAATTTAACTCACCTTAATCCACTTGTTCGCGCAGTCGACATCTCTTCTGTCTTCTTCTTTGAGGAATAGGACCTTTGATGACTTCACTGCGATCATCACATGGTTCGTCACATGATCCATCACCACGGTAAAATATCATGTGATAGACCATGTGATGAGCGCAGTGACGTCATCAAAAGTCCTATTCTTCAAAGAAGAAGACAGAAGAGATGTCGGCTGCGTGAACAAGTGGATTAAGGTGAGTTAAATTATTATTATTTTTTTTTAACCCCTCCAGCCCTATTGTACTATGCATTCTGCATTCAGAATGCTATTATTTTCCCTTATAACCATGTTAGAAGGGGAAATAGTACAATCTACACAACCTTGAACCCAAACCTGAACTTCTGTGAAGAAGCCCGGGTCTGGTTACCACATTCAGTTTTGGACCCGCGTGATAAAAACTGAACAACGGAACGCAATCGCAGTCAAAACTGACTGCAATTGGGTACCTACTCGCGCAGGTTTGCCGCAACGCATCCGGACCTTATCCGGACACGCTCGTGTGAAAGAGGCCTTTACACCCTCCGCGGGACGTCTCTGTTACTGAGGTGTAGACACTTAAAAATGCTAAGCAGTTCACTCTCCCTCTCTAATGGCGCTTAAATTTGCATCGCTAAATGTTAAGGGTTTGAACAACCACCATAAGCGCGCATTTATGTGGAGAGAGATCATGAGTATACAATTTGATGCGTTCAGCATTCAAGAATCACACCTTACAGTGAATGACGCCAAAGGGATTCAACACCGCTCCTTCCCGGTTATATACCAATCCCACTATCATAAAAAACAGAGAGGTGTCATCCTAGGTTGCTTTTCAACTCTCTGAAGTTATTTCGGACCCCAACGGAAGATATATAATAGTAGTGGGCTCCTTGAACAACTTCATGTACACATTAGTAGCGCTCTACGCCCCAAATAGATACCAGCCTACAGTGGACAAAGTTGGACAAGGTCAAACCATATGGTTTGGAGACTTTAATGGAATTGTAGATCCCGCCCTAGATACCACCTTCACATCACAAAGACCACCCTGGTTAAGAAACTTCCTTTTAACTAGAGACCTTTATGATATATGGAGATTACACCATGACAACGAGAGGGATTACTCCTTCTTTTCTACAGGATGATAACATAGGTGAATTCTGTGGGACTGCCCACTTAATGGGTGATGCTTATGGAAGCCATACCCACTTCCATCTCTGAACATTAAGGACAACTCTTGCAAATTCATGGACTGTCAGGAACTGTAAGACTAATATATCACTTTCCACCATTGTCAGCAGTAATTACTATTATCATCTCCAACGTATGTGTGTGATGTGTGTACGTATGTGTTGTAACACTCATGTGGCTTCTGTATTATTTTTTGGGCTGGATGTATGAATCAGCATCAGAAAATGATATTGGATGACAAAATTTGTCAAGGTGGATAGGGATGGGTATAATTAATTTAGAACTTGCAGGGATACATGGAAGCCAAAGGTGCAATTAATGATAGGGCCAAGTGATGCGTGTTAGGGATGGAAGCTGAGCAGGACGTTTTTGTGATTCCTCTCAGCTCACTGAGAATAAAGGTCAGATGATGCCATATCAATAGCAGCTGCCCGATGGGGAAGTATACAGCTTATGGGTTTACATGTATAAAAATGAGTGGGTGATGCATAGAATAAAGCCTCATAGGGTCATGTTTCAACAAAAAGTTCACTAACAGTGGGCACCACTGCTATATATGGAAACTGTAGTGACTTATGTATGTGTACTGCTCACTATAGCAAAGAGAGACTATCAGTAAGATGGTACTGGTGCCCTGTGTGTCGATCGGCTGAGACTGCTGCATTGTAGTCTGCAGTCTCTGTACCAATCATCGAATGGTTTGGACATTTTGGCACTTAATGAAGCCTTCCACTCTCAGACCCTGACCTTATTGGGCAGACTAGATGGGCCAAATGGTTCTTATCTGCCGACACATTCTATGTTTCTATGTAGACTGAGTCATGTTATCTGGTGTGGGCGACTTGAGCCAGCCATGGGATTAACCACCAGCCACCAGGTAAATTACATAGCCCCTCTGGAGACCAGCGCTGTGTACCCTACGTAATTTTGGCAGGATAAAATGTAAAAGATGTGAGACCACTTTTTAGGTGCTGCTGGCATATAGAGGAATCTTCAGGATAGATAAATATTCTTTTATTGAGTATCAGTCAACGCGTTTCGAAGCTGCCTAGCCACTGATGAAGAAGCAGGCAGCTTCGAAACGCGTATGGCCAATTGCGTTATCCTGAGAAACTTTGGCATTTAATGTAAAAACTGTGACCAAGTAGCTACAAGCCGGCAACAGCTCGCTGAAACATTTGAACCCTGGCACACAAACCTGTGACGTGGGACGGCACGTGACCCGCCGGACTACGCGTGACCTGCCACTCGGAAGAGACTCGCAGACTGTGAGACAAGCCTTCGGCTTTTTTCAGTGAGTGGAGCATCTGCTGAAAGAGACGCCGAGTACACGGTAAAACCAAACCAATTAATCATTCCTAAAAAGTTTAACCTTGGTGGACAAGGAGGAATATCTACACAACTGCATGTTGTACTAAACAGTACTAACCAATGGACTATGTGAAACCACTAATACTGCTAATACTATCGAAATAAGACACATTGGGCCATAAGAGATTTGGCAGATAAATATTATTATTTTTTTTATATAATTAATCTTTATTGTTTTTACAAAATTTTATACAGTCTTCAACAACCATTTTAATTTGTTTTACATTATAAAACAGCATATATACAATTTTCCTATTGCCTTCCCACTCTTCACCACTGCCTGACCCCCCCCCCCCCCCCTGTAGGGGGAGAAAAAAATAAAATATGTTTTCCTCTCTTCTCCCCCCTCCACGCCCGGGGCTGATTAATTAACTCCACATTGCCCTTGGTATCCTACAATCTGATGTATCTTCATCTTATCCCCAGTACCAGACAGATAAGTGGCTTGATATAACTTTCATATAAAGGAGGACACCATTGGGACATAATACAACAACTCAGCCTATAGTTGTCTCAATATCTTATGATCCCAGGAGTTTGCAGGACTGTGAACCCATTATGGTTGTCTTTTGTATCCTGCAATTTTATCAAATTTTTGCTTTTTTATTTTTTTCAATTGTTTATCCCTTTTTATTTTTTATTTTCTGTCCACTGAGGATATTATCTGCAACAACTAAATGAATCAATTTGCTGTCTCTATCCCTACAGACACAGCCCTTACCGGGAGGTGTCTGTTTTAACATATTGTATATTGTTAGTTTTTTTTAACTTACTGTATATTTTTGGGGAATTTCAACTGGTAATAAAATATGAATTTTCTACTAACAACTCCGAGTGATAGAGTGCCTGTTTTACCACAAAGTTTTTACCTTTCTATTCCCTCTTCAGGTTCATGAGGCTTATGCAACAGGACTATCATATGTTCAAAGTCATGTTACCCAGAAAGACATTCTTCTGTGACTTGTTTATGTGCAATTCCTATGTTTGCAAATTCAATAGACTTTTTGCACTTTTCTTATTCTGCTGCACTTAAAGGTTTTATATACTAAAGACTTACTTGGACTTTGCCATGGACTTTATCTTATGTTTGTGAGATCAACACTCATTTGTGTCACCGGCAAGATCAGAAGAAAACGCCGTCCCACATCCCATGTTGAGTTGTGACCCACATAAGTTATTATGTCTTTCCATAAAGTGTATTTTTAAAATGTGAATTTTCATGCTCTTTGTTATTCATATCTGTATGCTTATTTTGCATGCTTTCCTCTTTTGTACCTTTCAGGAGACTTCATCCAGAATGTGTCGAGGGCGACACATATTAAACAAAGGGGGTATGCAGCGTCCCACTAACTTATGTGGGAATTGCAAAAGCTTTTTGTTGCCTTCTGTAATTTCATGCCATACTGTGTGATCATGGGATTTTTTACCAGGCTGTCAGGTGCACCACATACATCTCACCACTAGGCGGGGGTAGCAGCACAGTATATATAGTGCAGTTCAGGTCTAGTTAGGGGGTTTAGAGTTGGGAGTTGTGAAGGAGAAGGAGATGGAGTGAGGAGCTAAGGGGGAAGGAGAGGTCCCCTCTTCTCTCAGCCCTCTCTGGGGCTCCACGGCCCAGAGGAGCCATCGCACAACTTAGTATCAAAGCCAGGAAGACAGGCAGAGGAAAGTCTACATTCTACTATTCACTCTTCAGGAGTAATAAGTGAATTTCTGGTCAAGTTTATTATTGGATAAAGTCAAAGGAGGGAAAAAGCCATTATTATAGGCTCTAGGTGCCTTTGTATCTAGATAAAGGACTTATTAGCTTCTGGCAGCCTCACTGTTATTCTAAGGACAGCTAAGGGTTCTGTTGTATCACTTGTGTAGAAGATCAAGACTGGAGCTACTTCAACTGAGACTAAAGCAAGGCAAGGAGCTGAATATCAGTGAGTACCTAAGTAAATACCCTAGCCTGACACATTACTACCAGCACAGCCTGTTACTGGGATTCATTACATCCAACTTGCATGTATACCACAGACTGTTTTATTGCTGGATATAAACTGTTATCAAGAACGTGGTTATAGTAAAGTTTACAGTTGGATTTAAACCTGCCTCATTCTTCTAACTTCATACTACTACCACTCTCAACATTTTGCACCATCAAGGTGCTGGCGTCATGACAATACATAAGTCAGGGGCCCAGCCGCACAAGCACTCAGCACCCATTTACCATCAAGGGCACCTCAATCATCACCTGGCCGGTGTCCCCTGTAACTGAGTGTGCCCCGGAGAATCCAGTGCTGTTCTCCCCTTCACTGCACTGCTGGCTGCCACGGAAGGTGTACAGGAAACAAGACAACACAAAATGAATATACGACTCACTGGATCCAAAACTAAGGAACAAAAAGGGAGACCCCTGCATCAGACCTGGCACTCTCCCTGACTGCTCAGCCTATGCGAAAATCCCAATGGTAGATGATCGCATATCCTCGTACCTCGACTGTATAACACCTGAACACCCTATAATAGTGAGGGGACACGACCACCGACTCTCTACACTAGATACGGAGGGAGTCAGGGTCACCTGGGATCCAGCAAACAGAAAAACACAAATGAATGCACAACACTTATCTTGTAGAAGACTGGGAAGTAGGATCAGCATGCACACACACTCCAGGAAGTAATATAAACCGCAAACTGATGCACTATGGGGAGGGATTTAAAGGTATGCAATCAGTACAACTACATGACAGCTGAGAGAGGCTAACGAGATGAGGAACTGAAAGCAAAACAAAGGAAGCTCAAGGAGGAGGTTCTGAAAGGCATCTGTCAGAGCTTCTCAGATGTCTGGTGGTGACAGTACCCCTCCTTCTACGAGTGGACTCCAGACACTCAGAGCCCACCTTCTCAGGATGGGACCTATGGAAAGCCCTGATGAGACGAGTGGCCTTAATGTCCGTCACTGGGACCCACATCCTCTCCTCAGGATCATAACCCTCCCAATGAAGGAGGTACTGGAGAGAACCGCGGACAACACGAGAATCCACAATCCTAGAGACCTGAAATTCAAGATTACCATCAACCATAATCGGAGGAGGAGGCAAAGACGAGGGTACAATGGGTTGGACATAAGGTTTAAGGTTTTAATAAGGACTTATGAAAAACATTATGGATCTTCCAAGTCTGAGGAAGATCAAGACGGTAGGCAACAGGATTGATGACAGACAAGATTTTGTAAGGCCCAATAAACTTAGGACCCAACTTCCAGGAGGGAACCTTCAATTTGATATTCTTAGTAGACAACCACACCAGATCACCAACATTCAGGTCCAGACCAGGCACACATCTCTTATCTGCCACACGCTTATATCTCTCACTCATGCTCTTTAGATTATCCTGAATCTTTTGCCAAATAGATGACAAAGACGAGGAGAATCTGTCCTCATCAGGTAAACCAGAAGACCCCTCTCCCGAGAATGTCCCAAACTGTGGATGAAACCCATATGCACCAAAAAATGGTGACTTATCAGAGGACTCCTGACAACGGTTATTTAAAGCAAACTCAGCAAGGGACAAAAAAGAACACCAATCCTCCTGATTCTCCGCCACAAAACAGCTCAGATATGTCTCCAGATTCTGATTGACGCACTCTGTCTGGCCATTCGACTGCGGGTGGAAAGCAGAAGAGAATGACAACCGAACCCCCAAGCGAGAACAGAAAGCCTTCCAGAATCTGGTAACAAACTGCGTGCCCCTATCAGAGACTATGTCTGAAGGAATACCATGCAATTTGACAATGTGATCAATAAATGCCTGCGCCAGCGTCTTAGCATTGGGCAAGCCAGGAAAAGGGATGAAATGCACCATTTTGCTAAAACGGTCCACCACCACCAGAATCACAGTCTTCCCCCGAGGAACGAGGCAGGTCCGTAATGAAGTCCATGGACAGATGTGTCCAAGGACGGGAAGGAATGGGTAAGGGAAGGAGAGGACCTGATGGCCGTGAATGAGGGACTTTGGCACGAGCGCAGGTCTCGCAGGCTGCCACAAAACCCTCAACCGACTTACGAAGCGCCGGCCACCAGAATCTCCGAGCGATGAGATCCACTGTGGCTCTTGCCCCCGGGTGCCCAGCAAGGACCGTATTGTGGTGTTCCTTAAAAATCTTGTGTCTCAAAGCGAGAGGCACAAACAACCTCCCAGGAGGACAAAGATCAGGAGCCTCTGACTGAGCTACCTGGACCTCTGCCTCCAATTCAGGAAAAAGAGCAGAGACCACCACACCTTCAGCCAAAATGGGACCCGGGTCTTCAAAATTCCCACCTCCCGGAAAACAACGTGACAGGGCATCTGCCTTCACATTCTTAACCCCAGGGCGGAACGTGACAACAAAATTAAACCTTGAAAAGAACAAAGACCATCTGGCCTGTCTCGGGTTCAGACGCTTGGCCGACTCCAAGTAGGCTAGATTTTTATGGTCAGTAAACACGGTAATAGGGTGTCTGGCTGCCTCTAGCCAATGGTGCCATTCCTCAAAAGCCAACTTGATGGCCAACAACTCCCTATCTCCCACATCGTAATTTCTCTCTGCGTAGGAGAGTTTCTTCGAGAAAAAGGCACACGGTCGCCATTTGGCAGGAGAGGAACCTTGAGACAAGACTGCACCCACCTCAGAAGCATCAACCTCAACTATGAAGGGTAGAGAAATATCAGGTTGTACCAAGATGGGAGCGGAAGCAAAACTCTCCTTGATATTAGAAAAGGCCTTATGCGCCTCTACCGACCAGGAAGAAAAATCTACCCCCTTTCTAGTCATATCAGTGAGTGGTTTAACAACAGAGGAATAATTCAAAATAAACTTCCTGTAATAATTGGCAAAGCCCAAAAAACGCATCAGCGCCTTCTGGTTCTCAGGAAGCTCCCACTCAAGCACAGCGCGGACCTTCTCGGGGTCCATGCGAAAACCAGAAGCGGAGAAAAGAAACCCCCGAAATTGAATTTCTGGAACCGCAAACACACATTTTTCCAGTTTCGCGTACAATTTATTCTCCCGCAGAATGAGCAAGACCTGACGTAAGTGTTCCTTATGAGTTTTGAAATCAGGAGAAAAAAATCAAAATGTCATCCAAATACACTAATACAAATTTCCCCATTAAATGATAAAAAATGCTGTTCACAAAATGCTGAAAAACGGCTGGAGCATTCATCAAACCAAAAGGCATAACCAAATTCTCAAAATGGCCCTCAGGGGTATTGAAGGCCGTCTTCCATTCGTCTCCTTCTCTGACCCTGACCAGGTTGTATGCCCCTCTTAGATCTAATTTGGAAAAAACTTTGGCCCCAACAATCTGATTAAACAGGTCCGGGATCAGAGGAAGCGGATAAGGGTCACGAATTGTGATACTGTTCAGCTCCCTGAAATCCAGACAAGGTCTTAAAGAACCATCTGTTTTCTTAACAAAGAAAAAAGCAGCGGCAACAGGTGACTTCGAGGGTCGTATGTGTCCTTTTCTCAGACTCTCAGAGATATAAGCACGCATAGCGACCCTTTCAGGTTGGGAGAGATTGTATAAACGAGATTTAGGCAGCTTGGCGCCTGGGATGAGATTAATAGGGCAATTGTACTCCCTGTGCGGGGGCAAATCCTGAACTCCACTCTCAGAGAAGATATCCGAAAATTCAGAGAGAAAAGATGGTACAGTCTTAGTAGAAACCTCAGAAACAGATGTCGTGAGGCAATTCTCTCTGCAAAAGTCACTTCAACCATTTATTTGCCTCGCTTGCCAATCAATGGTGGGGTTATGTTTAGTGAGCCAGGGTAGCCCCAACACTAGAGGAGTAGGCAATCCGCTAAGGGTGAAACATGACACATCCTCAACATGAGCATCACTCACAATTAAACGGATATTGTGAACTATGCCCTTTAATGATTTCTGAGAAAGTGGAGCGGAATCAATAGCAAAAACAGGAATATCCTTTCCCAAAGTGCATACCTGGAAACCATGAGTTATCGCAAATTGATTAGCAATGAGATTGACAGCTGCTCCACTATCTACAAAAATCTCACAAAAAATGTTCTTGTTCTCTAGCGCCACCCTGGCAGGCAGGACAAAACGGGAACTACAAGCAAACGGAAAACCTTCAATTTCCGCCTCAACCCTGCCAATGTTAACAGATGGAAAATTTTTAAAGGATTTTTTCCTTTTTGTTTCTTTATTACTCCCAAAAAACTTCCTGAATCTCCTAGAGGGACAAACATTTGCCAAATGATTTATACCTCCACAACAAAAACAAACCTTCCCATGCGGGCTGAATCTTCTATTGTCAGAGGCAATCAACCCTAGCTGCATGGGCTCCTGCTCAGAAGGGGTTGACAGCGACTGAGACCCCTGCGCACTGAATGAGACCACTGCACTGTCCTGGGATTGAGTATGACAGGAAGGAGAGATCTCTCCTCTCTCTCTAAGACGCCTGTCAATACGAACGGCCCGAGACATGGCAGAGTCCAAGGAGGTAGGCCTCTCATGAAAGGCAAATGCATCTTTCAATCCCTCTGAAAGACCATCGCAAAATTGACTTCGGAGTGCAGCATTATTTCAACCAGTATCAGCTGCCCATCTCCGAAATTCTGAGCAGTATATCTCTGCGAGTTGTTTACCCTGGCATAACAGACGTAGTCTAGACTCAGCCAAAGCAATACGATCCGGATCATTATATATCTGACCCAGGGCTAAAAAGAATTCATCCACTGAACGGAGGGGCCATGCCCCCAATGGCAGCGAAAAGGCCCACGACTGAGCGTTACCCCTGAGCAGCGATATAATGACCCCCACCCTCCGTTCCTCATCACCAGAGGAATGGGGAAGAAGGCGAAAATGGAGTTTGCAAGCCTCTCTAAAATGCACAAAATTCTCACTACCCCCGGAGAACGTATCTGGGAGCGAGATCTTAGGCTCAGAACAAACTCCATGAACGCAAGCTGAACCGGTCACTTGAAACTGAGAAAATGTCTTACGGAGATCTGCTACCTCCAATGAAAGACCCTGGAAGCGTTCAGTCAAAAGTGAAACCGGATCCATGCTTGAGACGGTTTTGGCGGTTTATAATGTCACGGAAGGTGTACAGGAAACAAAACAACACAAAATGAATATACGACTCACTGGATCCAAAACTAAGGAACAAAAAGGGAGACCCCTGCATCAGACCTGGCACTCTCCCTGACTGCTCAGCCTATGCGAAAATCCCAATGGTAGATGATCGCATATCCTCGTACCTCGACTGTATAACACCTGAACACCCTATAATAGTGAGGGGACACGACCACCGGCTCGGGGAGGGATTTAAAGGTATGCAATCAGTACAACTACATGACAGCTGAGAGAGGATAACGAGATGAGGAACTGAAAGCAAAACAAAGGAAGCTCAAGGAGGAGGTTCTGAAAGGCATATATCAGAGCTTCTCAGATGTCTGGTGGTGACACTGGCCCAGGGAGGCGTCTGCTAAACCGTGAGTAACTGATGAGCCGTATGTTCATTCCTGCCCACCGTGAACCTCACGTGTTCTACCCCTGCGGACTGGCATGCTGCACTCTCAACTTTAGGCAAGAGATCAGCTACTGTCATACACCATTGTCGGGCAAAAGATTATACCTGATGCATACCTACCTCCTCACTGGACATCAGATAAGCTCATTTTACTTCTATACACTAGGAAATGTTGCTTACTGACCTACCTAACTACTCATATATGCCCACTGGATGCTAGGGACTGCATTGTGCTTCTGGTCAGCAGGTGCTGCACTTAAAAATGCCACAAGTTGAATATATTGGGTGAATTTTTTAACAGGCACATGGGGAGCAAAGGTAAAACCAAGACACTTACCAGTGCACTAATATGGTGATATACTGTGCATGGTTACATGGCAAGTCATTACCTAGAACTCAATTCATTATCCTACTCTATGAATGGAGATTGTATTAGTGTTAGATTATGATAGCAATATATTTGCAGAATTCAGGATGGAAGGTTATAGAATAGGAAGTGAAAGGAGAAGTAAATGAATAGAAAAGGAAATGAAATAGAAAAGAACATGGAAATGAATGGGAATGAAAAAAGAAATGGAAGTGAAATGCAAAATGAAATTTAATCAAAGGGAGAACAAAATGTCATGGAAAGGAGAAAGGAGATGGAACAGATAAAGAGGGGACAGGGAAAGCAAAGGGAATGAAAAGAGAAAATAAATTGAAAGAAAAAGTAAATAAAATGAATATGCATGGAGAAAAGGGGGAATAGGAAAGAGAATAATTAAGAAAGGAAATTGAGAAAAGAAAATAATATATAAAGGGAAAGGAGGAAACAGAAAGGAACAGAAAAGGAATGAGAAAGAAATGAAATAGGAAACATAAAACGATAGAGAAAAAAATAAATCTGAAAAAGAAAGGAATGAAAGGGGAAATAAAATCTAAAAGTTTAGTGAAAAGACAGAGAAAGAATGAAAGAAGATAATAAGAATAGGAAAGGAATAGAGAAAGGAAAGAAAAAACAAAATCCCAAGGTTTTAAGTAAATACAAGGAACAGAAAGAAAAAGAAAATAAGGGAATAAAAAAGGAATGAAACAGAAGAGGAAATATGAAAGGAAATTGAACTGGAAATAAATTAAATGAAGCAGGAAATACAATTTAAGGCCACTTTCACACAGTCAATGTTTGATCAGTGATTGTGAGCCAAAGCCAGGTGTGGGTCAAAAACACAGAATCTGTGCATTACATCATGTGTCATTAAGGCCTCATGCACACGACCGTTCCTTTTTTTTTTTTTGCGGTCTGCAAACCGTGGATCTGCAAAAAGCGGAAGTCGCCCGTGTGCCCTCCGCAATTTGCGGAACGGAATGAGCGGCCCATTGTAGACATGCCTATTATTGTCCGCAAAATGGACAAGAATAGGACATGTTATATGTTTTTTTGCGGGGCCGCGGAACGGAGCAACGGATGCGGACAGCTCACAGAGTGCTGTCCGCATCTTTTGCAGCCCAATTAAATTGAATTGATCGGTACCTGAGCCGCAAAAACTGCTGCTCGGATGCGGACCCGAACAATGGTCGTGTGCATGAGGCCTAATTCTGTGAAAGCCCCACTTCTGGTTTTGGCTCAAAATCACTGATGGAAATCGCTGACCAAACACTGACTGTGAAAGTGACCAAAAGGTAAAGGAGAAATACATGGAACAGAAAAAGAATGAAAACAGAATAAAAAAATGAAATGAAAGAAAGGAAATATAAAAGGGATATAGGAAGGAAACAAAATGAGAAAGAAGTGGAAGAGGATATAACAGACACAGGGAAAAGACAGTGGACAGGAAGAAACAGAAAATATGGAATGAAAAGGGAATGAAAATGAAATGAAAAAGCAAATAAAATATAAAGGAAAAGGAAGGAGAACAGGAAGGAAAGGGAAAGATAAAGGGATGAGAAAGGTAATGGAAGTAAAGGACAACATGGAAATACATAGAGACAAGAGAGGGAAAAGGAAGGGAAGGGGAATGAGAATGGGAAAAGAACGAGAAAGGGAATGGAAATGAAAAAAGCAAAAAAAGAAAATAACACAAATCAAAAAGGGAAATAAAAAGGACAGGAAAGAATAAATTCCTATCGTCTGACTAGATGCCTGTCTATAGTAATTGGTTTATGTTACCTAGATCTAGGGTTACACCAAATGTGCTCACAGCACAGTAGGAGACCATGAGTGGCATGTAGTAAGGGGTCAGGGTGGATCCTGGATGGAAAGGTGAAGGGGGCTCCGGCCGGCATAATGTTTCGATCTGCAGTGGTATATCATCATTTTCCTCTATCATACATTACATGAGCTGTTCAGACATTTCTTTGCTGAATGACACACACACATTAAATCATGACTTGGCAATCGGGATTAAATAAATCAAACTACTTGTTAGCATTTTCCAGTCCTCCCTGTATAATTCAGTGATCCTGCTGCCTAGAGCATTCATCTCATTATAGGCAGATGTCATCTTAAATCTTCATTTTACAATCAGTTTACGTCACTGGTATGCTGCCCTGTGACATGCCAATGGTCATCACCCTACATTCAATAGTCAGCGTTCCTGACCATCACCATGCCACCTTAGCTGCCCCTTCTGTAGATCATTACTCTTCCCAATGCAGGGAATATATGAAGCATATCATGTATTCTCATGAATTTCCGCCCTTCATTCCAGGGAAAAGGGATTCCTATGGATTTCTGCCTGTATGGATTAGTAGCCATTTGTGTGCACGTTTAGATGTTTTTAGGGGTGACTTTAGGAAATGATTAAGCTCCTGCTCAGCAACCTAAGAATGCAAGCGTTCGAAAGTAAAACTTTACATGATAAGAAAAATTCTGCAGATTTTGAATGTAGACCAACAAGGTGGAGTCCTCATGAGGTTTGGCATTTAACTGTGTATTTTCCAGACTGCGGCACAGCTTAAGGAGAGCAATCACTATAAGTGAAAATAGTCATTCTGCAAATAGGGAGATGAGAAAACCGGGATAGGATGTTGCCCTGATCATCTTGGAAATTGGTTTCGTGATGAAGTCCATGTGGTGCAGCTCAACATGTCATAGTATTGCAATTTGCTATATATTATTTTGGACCAGTCCAAACATAAAAACATTGACTAAACATTTGGCTTATGTCATAAAACCTATGACCTGCATTGTATGAAACCAGCAGAGGAACGACCACTGTGGAGGTCCTATCAACGAGAAGCCTATTGATAATACTAATTGCCTTGTAGCCATTCTGTAAATGTCTGGGAAAACTCTTTTTCAAACCTTCCTCCATGCCTCCTCCAGAGCACAGGCTTCAAAGTCCTTGCAGAACCCCATGGCCTCAGTAGGACCCTGGGTAGGGTTTGTGTTATGGCAGTGGGTGTGGAAAAATTGAGTCAAACAACAGATTTGGCTTTGGACTAAATCTAACGGTGTTATCCTGGCAAGTCCACTGCTATTCACCCTGTCAGGATTTTGTTGCAGGGGAACCACCAGGCTTCTACCTCCTGGAGTAGTCTTCGTGTGGTTGACAGCTGACCCGTGAGGGTCAGAGACACCGGTGCAGAGTACCAGGGGGTCAGGCAGAACTGTAGTCATGGACAGGATGAGGTCAGGGCAGGCACAGTACAAGCAATCTAATAAACAGTCCAAGGAAAGGGCAGGCAGTGAAGGATCAAAATGGAGGTTAGTCACAGGTCAGGCAGCGGAGGGTCAATATCTAGGAAATGAGCAGAAGTCAGTACACGGACAGACAAACAGATATAGCACACCTTTTCAGGAACTAGCAAGTAAGATAACCTATTGATCAGACACCCTCCCACTGGGGAGGGTGCCTGAACTGGCTGTAGGTTGCCAGCCATTGACTGGTGAAAATTGGGATGTGTGCTGGCCCTGTATGAGCTGAAGGAGCTTGCGCGAACCTTACGGTCAAGTGGATAAGACCTTGCTGGCAAGAACAGGCCGTGGCCTGCCATGGACGACAGTTCTGATGATTCTGGTGGTCAGACCCACGGCAAGGAGCTGTGGGATGCCAGCGGGTCTGAGTCACCGAAATAGACACGAAGGGGTGAGTAGAGCGGTGCCTGTGCCTGCCCGGGATAGTAGAGCAGCGGCTGTCATGGGCCACTGATATACCAGTTTATGATGATTTCAACAAAAACTTCCATCAGCATGTGGATGACCCCATTGATATCACTGCAAGTCTTGATGGGAGTAGGGCAGGTCAAAGTTATCTGATCCTTTCCTATATAATAAACGCAATTAGGTGTTACCATGGACATTAAAAAATTCTTGTCACTCTACTAACAAAGCCGTCACCTAGCAAAATGACAGGGTATGATCATACAGACACACAAATTGTACAAAATGAAATAGGTTAGTCTGTAGGACAATGTGTGCTCCCTACTTCTTATCAACCGTCATAGCTATTGTGCTTTGTGTTTACAACCTTGTGCCATGTGTTAAATCATATTTGTAATGGGAGTAGTGACTAAATACATATGGACGGCTTTGCCTCGATATCCACCTCAAACCGGCTTGTGTCGGATCTGATCAGCTATGAATTTTTTCATAGTCTGTTGGCATGAGTAATGTGATGTTAAATGACTGTGCACTGCAACAAAGTTCAAGACTATCTTCAGTCTTCAAAGTTGGAAAAACATGGATTTGCATGTATAATTTGGGCGGTGTAAATGGTAAAATGGTCACCTTACTGTTGCTGTAGAAATAATGTCTTGTAGCCATCAGTTAGGCCACCTAAGTAAGAGACTAAGGCCATAATGAAGCCACATTATAGGGTTATGTCACCTAGAACCTTCTTGAGAAACATACAAAACAGATGTAGGCCGTCTACTATGCGCATTAACTCCTGCCTCCTGTCCTTAGCAAAGAATAATGGAAAACAGAAATAATAAAGATTTATAATGTGTTTTCCATTATGCTTTCATCTATATATTGACTTTACGTTGAGCACCACCATTGTTCCTGCCATATGAATGTTCTGAATGGTGCTTACTGCTCTTTCCTAGAAACTCCATAGCTTAAATGAACCAAGCTCAGATCACTCTATGGTCCTGTGGTGTTTCAACTCAGCACAGTAGAGTTTCTTATGCTCTTCTATCTGAGGATAGCATAGGATAGAGGGGGAAAACACTAATCTAGGAGATTTATAGTTTATTAGGACTTTTTCAGGAAAAAATGCTTCAGTTCTGCCAGGACTCAAAGAGAAACCCTATATAGTAGAGGTTAGGACATCACACACTGTAGGTGATCCGGAAGACAGTCTGTCAGTCCTGCATACTGCACCCGTAGAGGGTGATGGACAGCTCGCCTTGTGTGACACACAATGTAAGTCAATGGGGACGGATCCGTTTTCACTGACACAATATGGCACAATAGAAAACTGATCCGTCCCCCATTGAATTTCAATGTAAGTCAGGACGGATCCGTTTTGACTTAGACTTTTAAAAAATAATAATAATGCAAACGGATCCGTTCTGAACAGATACAAGCGTTTGCATTATCGGTGCGGATCCGTCTGTGCAGATACAAGACGGATCCGCACCGAACGCTGGTGTGAAAGTAGCCTTAAGGGTCCATTCACACGTCCGTTTTTTCTTTCCTGATCTGTTCCGTTTTTTGCGGAACAGATCAGGACCAGATCTGGACCCATTCATTTTCAATGGGTCCTGGAAAAAATCGGACAGCACAATGTGTGCTGTCCGTTTCCGTTGTTCCGTTCCGCATGTCCGTTTAAATATAAAACATGTCCTATTCTTGTCCGCAAAATTCGGATCCTGGTACAATACAAAGTCAATGGATTCGCAAAAAACGGAAGACATTCGGATGTCATTCCGTATGTCATCCGTTTTATGCGGAATCCGTTCCTGGAAACACATAACAAATTTTTATTTTATTTTATTTTTTTCAAAGAAATCCAAACAACTTTATTTGATTATTGAACTTTATACATGTTTCCGTTTTTTGCGGATCCGCAAAAAACGGATGACATACGGAAACATTTTCGGGATATAGGAAAATTTTCGGGATATAGGAAAATACTGACGTGTGAATGTAGCCTTATAGTTGGTTGACATTTCCTCCCAGATTTCTTGGCCAGCGTGATGGATGATGGCATCAGAGATTTAGACTGGTGAAAGTGGCCAGATACTGGGATGGCCAATATTTGATTGGTGCCATAATCTAACTCTGATAACTTCTTGGAGGAACAATACAGTAGTTACATAATATACAAGATAGGCACAGCGCTCACCCGCTCATCATTTGGAAGGCATGGAGGTGCTTGGAACACAGCACCAAAGGTGAATCCAAAAAAGAGGAATAAATTCCAGCTTCCCAATAAAAACAATGGTCTTTATTAAACAAGCGATAAAAACTCCCATAGAAAAAACACTTTATTTACGTGTTTTGGATTAGAACATTAGAATCCTTACTTATGACAAGTGAAAGTGTATTGATATAGCAGACTACCTCCAATCAGAAATGAGGAACAGCATGTTAGGAGTTGTCAATATCAGGATAAGATGCAAAAAGTTGAGTGAAGTCCATATCATAATCAGTAAATTAAATTAAAAAAAATAAAAATATTATTTTTTTCTCTCTCCTCCCTTTCTCTTTTCCTTTATTTTTGAAAAGTAAAAAAAAACACGAAATTGCTCAGACAGTTACCTGGAGAGCGAAATACTCTCTGCCAGGTTGCGATGAGGAACTATTCTCCGCATGCTATCAATAGAGCGAAAGACTGGGCTCAGTCTTTGAATCGCAGGACACTAATATTTCCTAATTCTACTAACAAAAAGAAAAAGACAAATGTTTTTGACAATAGTGTAACTTTTATTAACAACTATAGTAGGGCAGGTCCGCAATACACGGGGCACCAGCCGTGTGTACCCCGCATCCCTTGAATAGGTCCGCAAACCCGGAGATGCGGTGCGGAAGCACGGATCGGAACCCCGCGGAAGCACTCCGTAGTGCTTCTGTGGTGTTTCTGGCTGTGCCTTTGCACCACAAAAAAGTAGTGCATGCGGACCGTTGGATGCTGATCGCGGACCCCATTTAAGTGAATGGGTCTGAGATCCGCATGCGGCTGCCCCACGGTAGGTGCCCGCTCATTGCGGACCGCAATTTGTGGGTTGCAGCACGGGCCGGCCAGCACACGTTTGTGTGCATGAGTCCTAAGGAATATACCCAAATATGTGCTATAGTGAGAAATCATCTATCAGTACTAAAATTTGATGATGATTGGAGTACAATTGCGGACATGGATATAAAGTGTGTAGCACGCAGGGCCCCTACAACTGCAACAAAAAATTAGCCCTAGTCTTTTCCATGACCGCCCTGCCCCCAAAACGGTTTGGTTACGCCACAAATTAAGCTTTAAATGTGGCCAGAATAGATGCATATGTTGCAGCTAAATGATGGCTACCCAGACAGTTGTTTCTAATGTAAATCATAAACAGTATGAAATTAAAGGGGTTGTCTGGGTTCAGAGCTGAACCCGGACATACCTTTATTTTCACCCAGGCAGCCCCCCTGACAAGAGCATCGGAGAGAGGTGTGAGAGTCCTAGGGTGGGGCAGAAGTTCTAGTCAGTCTAGCTTACCCCCAGCTAGGGGACAGGTGTGCTCTGCTAGACGTGCCCACGCCAGCCAGAACACCTTAAGCTCTGCTGGCCATGGAGGCCAAAGCTTGAAGCCTTAGGAGCCAGGAGGAAAGTTCCCTGGCATAACCTAGAGTCAGACTACAAAGCAAAGTGCAGCATACTGAAGGAGCTGTCAGTACAGCAGCATCAGAGAGAAACAGATATAGCAGAGTGGAGTTTGCCTGCCAGTTTCATGCTAAAGCCTGCTGGAACCAAGGCAAAGCCTGTAAACAGTTTTGGAGAAACGTTTATTCAAGTAAAGCAGCCATTGAATTTCATCTCAAGGTCTGGACTCAAGTTCTTTCAAATCCCTCAATTACTCCCCCTATTTATTGCTTTGGAGCCAAAGCCTGGGGTCCAGCAGTATCCAGGTAGGAGCAACGTGACACACACAAAAAGATATTTTAGGCCACAATATACCACTTGGCATTTCCTACACCTGGGACGCACGTCATAGAGGGCCCTAGGGGCAGGCACCCATTGCACATGCAGGGAATGTTCTGTGCAGTATGTGGGTTACACCACAAATGCAATAAAATACAGAATACAAAAACATATTTCAGACATTCCATGCTACAAAACCAGAAACGTATCGGTGGCAACCTTACATTTTGCAGTGGTTCACGAAGGAGATGTTTCCATGCTTACAGCACAGGGAATATAAAGGGTTACAGCACCAGCTCGAGGGGGCAATCACAAGAGGAAACTGCAGAGAAGAGAAACATTTTGAATGTTTCAACTCGGCAGTTGTGCCCTTACTGGCCTAAATAGGAAACATGATTTAACTTTGCAATATGTTTGATTTGGAATGAATATCTTTAGTTTCTTGTGTTTTTTCTTACTTTTCAAAAAGAAAGGAAAAAGAAAAGAGAAGCATTTTTTATTTATTTTTTACTCACCATGATATGGACTCCACTCCACTCCACTTTTGGTATCTTATCCTAATATTGACAACATCTAACATGCTGTTCCTCATTTCTGATCGGAGGTAGTCCACTATATCAATGTGGGTTGTATACACTTGCACTTGCAAGGAAGGATTCTAATGTAAATCCGAAACGCGTAGATAAAAGTGTTTTTTCTATGGGAGTTTTTATCGCTTGTTTAATAAAGACCGTAGTTTTTATTGGAAAGCTGGAATTTTTTTCTCTTTTTTAGTAGTTACATAATACTCCAATTGGACTAGATACCTCTATTTAAGATTAGGGAAGAGCGAATCGACTTTGGATGAAACATCCGAAGTCGATTTGCATAAAACTTTGTTTGAATACTGTACGGAGCGAGTATTATTTTTACTGGTATTAATTTCTACTGTTTAAAAACTTTTCCCGAACTCAGGTTTGGTTCCAAGTGGTACCTCGGAACTGAACACAATTTCAGGAAAAGGTTTTTAACAGTAGAAATACATTTTTGAAGTTAGAACTTCGGCTCATCTGAACCAATACATTCTAATACTGTACGGAGTGCTCACTTCGTTCAGTATTCAAACAAAAATTTATGCGAATCAACTTCGGATGTTTCATCCGAAGTTGATTCGCTCATCCCTATTTACGATGTTCCTCACTGTACTTTAGACATTTGCCATTGTTTTTGTTGGATGGAATCTAGTGTAAAGGACTCGATAGTACAGATAATAAAGAAAACATACCATGCATAAGCACTCTCACCTTCATACCAACTCTCACCTCTACTAGAAAGTGTCAAGGTGGTTGTCACAGATGAGGTAAAGGAGTAAACACCCCACCGACAACCAGGGGGGAAGGGAAAAGACACTAGGCCTTAACGCTAGGGAAGGGAAAGGGTCACCATCTAAAGAACCCTACTCCTGGCCCTGACTCCTAACCGTATGGGCACCTCTTGAAGGTAGAAATTCCCATACAAAGGAACCTGGAAGCCCTGGAGACCCTGAGGATACCTAAAGATATTGTTAGGGCTGAGACAACCCGTTCCTTCCAAGATGAAGGAACAATCGTCTCCATGAGGGCTAGTAACCACAACCAAGGGGAAAAGACAAAATACAAACAAGCGAGACACTTAGCTTCTGTTGTAGAAGGGAGAACCACACTCCAGCTCTTTCCAAAACGAAATGAAGCAATCTACCGCATAATCAGAAGCGTGGGGTCAGACTATAAAGGGTAGAAGTGATGACCACTGAGCAACAGCAGAGACAAGGGAAGTGGTCATTAACCCTATCAACACTGAATCAAGAGAAATCAAGGAGGCTGTTAGATTCCACAACACTCAGCCAGTCTCCTTGATCTCCTGACATCAGTCACCTGAGGGACCGTGACAGTGGTTTGAATGGGGTATTTGACTCACGGCTGCTGATCACTGCTATAAAAACCAGTTTAGCAGGTCTCAATGACAGAGAAAATGAAGGTTGTTGATGATTGAGTGCACCATATAAAGGGTGAAGGACATATCAACTCATCACCTACATAGGGTATGGTAGGAGATGAACTTTAGCATATGAAATATAGCATAGAAGTAATAGATAGTCTGTATATGTGAGTAGATATTGGAACTATTAAGCAAGTAATAAGTCCAGGTCACCTCATGCTCTCCATGCACGGTTCAAGCCAAGGCAAACTCCGGCATACATAGAAATCAAAGAAAAAGTGATCCAGCACCGGAACAAATCTGTCGTTGCGACATCTTTTTTTTTCACATATACAGTATATACGATAAACATCTCCTCCCTCCTACACCAGTTCAGTTGACATGTTTCAAACACTGTGGTTCTTAATCATAGCCTCCAGGGTGTTCCTGTGCTGGCTCACCTTTTCTTTGATTTCTAGATATTAGAACCAAGAGGAGAGAAAATAGGACCATGGTCCATGGTCAACATTGTCCTTCCCTGGCATTCATATACACATGCCGCAAGCCCCGGAGGAGCATAAAGGAGGATGTCGAGTGGTACCATGGACCATGGTCAACTTTTTCCTACCCTAGAATTCATGTACACATACTTTAAATATCAGATTATACAAGAGCAATTATAGTAATGGTAATTGGGCCATACAACTTGGAGTGGAGTGTCTTCACTTTATAGACCTGTAAGCAGGCCACTACATGCTACCAGCAGAATAGAGTACGCTAATGCTTCATACCTGGATGCTATGACTGTATAATATGGTCAAGTACAAGAAATATTTGCAGGGATAAGAAGCAGAATTGTCACAATGGTTCCTACGTTCACATGATATGAGTACAAAGAGAAGAGGAGGCCTTATGGAAAAAATGAAATTAATGGCCCATATTAATACTTGTTTGGCCCAAGACAAACCCCTATGGCATAAAGAAAGGGAGATTGCTGCTCTTGATTTCTAATTTTCAGGTATTGTTCTAATCGGCAGGATGACCCCTACAAGGCAGTATGCCTGGTTTAATAGCGTTGATCCTGTTGTGAGTCTTCTTTAACTGACCGATGAGCAATCTGTTGCTAGACTCTACCATAAATTACAAATAATGGCCAACTACCAGCCAAAAATTATCTAAAAAGGAAGTTCAGCATTTCAGTAGATTTGAGAATTTTATGGTATACGCCATAGAACTTGTCAAAATGAATGGTCAATCGTTTGGGGGAGATGATACCTACCGTATTTTTCGCTTTATAAGATGCACTTTCTAAAAGAAAAGGGATGATGGGGGTCTAAAAGAAAAAAGCTGATCTGAGATCTGATGGGGTGTGAAAAAAAGGGCTGTTCTGAGGTCTGTTGGGGGTCTGATATGGAGGTCTGATATGATGTCCTGATTTTTGTGGGGGTCTGATCTGAGGTCTGATGAAATTTTTGTTTTTCTTATTTTCCTGAAATCTGGGGTGCATCTTATCATCAGGTGTGCCTTATAAAGCGAAAAATATGGTATTTATATCATCTCATTTCTCATGACCACTTTAAACTGCTCAATTTGCATGCTAGCATATCTTGGGTAAGGCTACTTTCACACTAGCGTTCGGGCGGATCCGTTCTGAACGGATCCGCCCATAATAATGCAGACGGAGGCTCCGTTCAGAACGGATCCGTCTGCATTATTTTAGCTAAAAAAAGCTAAGTGTGAAAATAGCCTGGGACGGATCCGTCCAGACTTTCAATGTAAAGTCAATGGGGGACGGATCCGCTTGAAGATTGAGCCACATTGTGGCATCTTCAAACGGATCCGTCCCCATTGACTTACATTGAAAGTCTGGACGGATCCGCACGGATCCGCACGCCTCCGAACGGCCAGGCGGACACCCGAACGCTGCAAGCAGCGTTCAGCTGTCCGCCTGTCCGTGCGGAGGCGAGCGGAGCGGAGGCTGAACGCCACCAGACTGATGCAGTCTGAGCGGATCCGCCTCCATTCAGACTGCATCAGGGCTGGACGGCTGCGTTCGGGTCCGCTCGTGAGCTCCTTCAAACGGAGCTCACGAACGGAAACCCGAACGCTAGTGTGAAAGCAGCCTAATACAATAGAGCTTAGTTGGTTGGTGGATATTTCTCAGCCGGCATGATTGATGATCGCATCAGAAATGAAGACTCCAGGTGGAAGTGGTCAGATATGGTCCCCATAATCTAATTCTGATAATTCCTGGACGAAAGATACAGTGGTTATATAACACTTCAGTTGGACTAGATAGCTCTATTTTCGGTGTTTCTCACTATACTTTAGACATTTCCAATTGTTTTTGTTGGCTGGAATCTAGTGTATAGGTGACGATAGTACAGAAGATAAGGAAACATACCATGCATAAGTAACCTTACAGCTTCATACGAATTCTCACCTCTACTGATCTGTTGGAAAGTGTCAAGGTCATTTGTATTTGACTCACGGCTGCTGATCACTGTTACAAAAACCAGTTTAGCAGCCCTCAATGACAGAGGAAAGGAGGATTGTTGATGAATGAGTGCACCATATAAAGGGTACATAGGGTATTGTAGGAGATGAACCTTAGCACATGAACCTTAGCATAGAAGTAATGGCTAGTCTGTACATGTGAGCAGATATTGGAACCAAGACGAAAGAAAATAGGACCATGGTCCATGGTCAACTTTGTCCTGCCCTGGCATTCATGTACACTGGCTGCAAGCCCCGGAGAAGCAGAACAGGGGATGTCGATTGTTAGTGGCACTGGCTACAATAATTATTCACTGTGCCAATCCTCACACCGATGCTCCCTAGGGCCAGGACAATGATAGGGGGGCACACTCTTTCTTCCCCTCGGGCACACTCTGATAGGGGGGAGTTGTAGTACATCCAACAGTATCCAAACACAGTTCCAAACAATTCACAGTGAAAATATTACCATATAGCACTGTATGGCTGTAAGCAAGGATGAGGGTTGTAGTTCCTCTATTTCTCCAAAGTCTCTTTCTGCAGAATATAAGGCTGGAAATAAGGTTTGTGCAATTGTGGCTGTAATTCCCAGGCTAAGGGGTAGAGGGTTGAGATACGCCAGGACCGTGTCCAAGTGTGAAGGGTGTATTAGCAATGTTTCCCTCACTGCAGTAAAGTCTCCATCAGCCTTAAACAGTGAATACCTTATTGACTGACGACTACAGTGCTTGGCCTTGCAGATTCTTGACCTTCTAGTTCTTTTCTTTTCTCTCTCTAGAGTACTGTGAAGTTTAGATGGTTTTCTCTGTGTAAATTGATTCTCTGGGATGAAGGCCTCATTCTTTGAGGAGTGAGCCCATGTAGCTTCTTCTCACTTCCTCCATAAAAATGAACTAGGGGCGGCGGATCTAAGTCCAACACCTAATTTCCTACAGGGGCAGATTATTAACCCTGACTGATCTATACAAAGCTATTCTGGTGCAGTACAAGTTATTAACGTATTAAATAACATTGCATGGCAAGAAGGATTTGCAATTACCCTGTTCTGAAGTAATGTACACATACTTTGAATGTAAGATTATACAAGAGCAATTATAGTATTGGTAGCTGGAGCATACAACTTGGAGTGTCTCCACTTGATAGACCTGTAGGCCACTGCATGCTACCAGAAAAATAGAGTAATCTAATGCTCCATATGAGGAAGCTATAGGCCCTTAAGAGAGAATGCCAAGAGTGTGCAAAGCAGTAATCAAAGCAAAAGGTGGCTACTTTGAAGAACCTAGAATATGACATATTTTCAGTTGTTTCACACTTTTTTGTTATGTATATAATTCCACATGTGTTAATTCATAGTTTTGATGCCTTCAGTCTGAATCTACAATTTTCATAGTCATGAAAATAAAGAAAACTCTTTGAATGAGAAGGTGTGTCCAAACTTTTGGTCTGTACTGTATATATATATTGTGGGGACTCGCTCTGGTAGACAGGATTAGCGGACGCAGTATAGAGGAAACAACAAGTTCTTTGGATCAAACAGTTCAGTGTTTTATTAACACTTCAGGCAAGTGACAAAATAAACAGTCATATTCAAACAAAAAGTCACCTTGCGGTGTTGGTGGTAATTCACACCATGCAGGCAATTCTGCCTCAAAGAGTCCTTGCTGATAGCAGCACCAACCTGTTTTCACACCAAACAGGTAGCAAGCCTTCAACCAGAAACAAGGCTCCCAGATCCCAACACAGAGACCTGGCTTCTGAGCCCAGCTGCCTGTTTAAGGACAGCCAGGTGCTGCCAAAACCCAGACCGGCATTTAAAATCCGGTCCGGTATTTGACCTCATCTGGCTGTGAATCAGCCCAGCAGCACATACTGGGAGGAAAATACCTGTTTTCCAAGACCAAACCTCTCACTGTGTCACATAATATATACAGTATATATATACTTATTGCATGGCACGCTATGAGGACACTGTACTATATATTACCCATGTGTCAGCTACTTAATTTAGGCAACTACAATACATGGCCAACACATGTCACCATACAGTATGGTACGGTTATTTTTATACTATATGACAGTATGATACGGTAATAAAGGGTACTGCACAGTTTATCAGCCAGCGTGAGGGGGTGATGTACAGGTGAAACTCGACAAATTAGAATATTGTGCAAAGTTCATTTATTTCAGTGAATGCAACTTAAAAGGTGAAACTAACACATGAGACTCATTACAGGCAAAGTGAAATATTTCAAGCCTTTACTTGTTATAATTTGGATGATTATGGCTTACAGTTTATGAAACCCCAAAGTCACAATTTTGAGGTGCCCTTTGCTCAGGGGGTACGGATTAATTAGCTGACTAGAGGGTGACACTTTGAGCTTAGAATATTGAACCTTTTCACAATATTCTAATTTTAAGCTGCATTAATCGCAATTCCTTTTAGTTTGCATTACTGAAATAAATGGACTTTTGCACGATATTCAAATTTTTCGAGTTTCACCTGTAAATCCGCACTGGCAGAGCTGTCTCCTATCATATGCTCATCATCTGCATACTGAAGAATTCACGGCGCCATTATCACACAGATTACCGACACTCCTGCACAACCTAATGACAGTGTAATGGAGACACTGGTGTAATCTCGCTGTACAGGACAGTGTTGGGTTGCAAGTTTATGTATCAATGTCATAATAGCAGCAACAGATACAGTTTACCTGTGACCTATTTTCCCCTCAAAATCTGTGTTTATGACAAAAGTAATTATAGGTTACTGGTGTCACAGAGACTGAACAGATGACAGGAACCGAGGCTCCGCCTGATAATTACTTGTCACTGTATTTATATTAAAGGGTAACTAAATATTTATTCAACTTTTATTTAAAGTGTCCTAAAGACCCTAAAAATGTTTTTTTTTCTAAGATACTTTATTTATTGATTTTGACTTTCCACTAAAGAAATTTGCACCTAAAGTCCTGATTTGAACCGTTCTTTAAAATCACTATCCTCGCACATCGCCGACTTCTCAGCGGTGTGCGGAGTACGGATTCTGCATTGTATCAGTGGGGCCGCAGCAAACGGAGTACGGGCAGAAGCACACATTGAGGTTGGCTAAATGCTGCCATAGCATATCAGTACCCTTTAACCATGAGCGCGTTTGAAATCAAGACTTTAGGTGCGAATTTCTTTAGTAAAATGCCCAAATCAATGTATAAAGTACATTAAAAAAATATTTTTATGGCATTTGGGACATAAAAAAATAAAATAAATCAGCTGTTTGAGAAGGCAACGGCGCTCAAGGGAACAGGGCTTAGCCGCTCCCAGGCCAGTGATACTAGTCGTGACGTCACTCGGCCAGCGGTAAACAGTGAGAAGGCCGCAACGATGCTGGAGCGCCGCTGCCTTCTCAAACAGCTGATCGGTGGGGGTCCCGGGTGTCGGACCCCGCTGATCAGATGCTGATGATCTATCCAGAGGATAGATCATCAGTTTAAACAAAAGTGCAGAACCCCTTTAAATGCTTCTGCAATTCCTGGACTGAGGTGTGCTGAGCTTAGAAAACGGGTGGCCAGTCCATCTCCATTATTTGGAAAGGCTTTAGCAATATTCCCTTCCACTCCAGTTAGGTCTTTCTGCCATAAACAAGCATAATACATTGCCGTCTGAGTCCAATGCATGACTTTGTAGGTCCTAGACATTCCAATCTCCTTCTCCCTGGAGTAATCTGGTAATGAAATCATTTCTTTGGCTGCTGAAGTCTCAGAGATGGAGATTCTGTGAACTTGGATCTAGCGCTGAAGAGCTTGCCCATGTTAGTCTTCACTATTCCTCAGCTAAAACTAGACTCACTAACTAACCAAGGGTCGGACCCAAGTCCATCACCCTGGCAACCTAACACAGTGAGCCAGGAGGTTAACTTTTAGTTGTCCATACAGTGACATTAAGTACACAGGAATAATAAAATCACAATGTTAAACTCAATAATATGACATTACAGCAAATAACCCTTTGCAGTAGTACTTCTGGGGTATAGCATATCAACCCATTAACAGGAATGTGTCACCTCCCCCGAACCCAATGTAGTGCATTACTAAATGAACAGTACTGCAGCCCCTTATTCCAGATCACTAAGTTGTATGTCCATGCTCACCCCCCATTCCCATACTGTGAGCTCATAATGCCTGAGAGGACTTATTCTGGAGTCCTCTCCGTTATATGTGCCTGCTCATGAGTCATCGCAAACTACTCCAGCACCAGTTTGCAGGTGCACAATGGAAGAATGTGATCTGGAGTCAGGGGCAGCAGTACTATCCATTTATTACTATGATTCATAGGGCTTGGTGGAGGTGACAGGCTCCCTTTTCCATAGTGGGAGAGATTTAATAATATCTGCTACCTCTACCCTCGATATCAGGTTTGTTATATCGGTGGCATGTTCCCGCTGCTGTCCCGCATCTCAGGCCGCTTTACTCACCCCTCTGTGGCTTCACCAGTGGCCCAAACCTGCCATCTCCCTTCTGCATTGGTGAGACGGTTCTGGCTGCCGGTCTTGTCTGTGGCTGCCTCCTGCAGGCTGCATTCTGGCTTTTGCCGGCAAAAGCCTCTGCCCCTCCATCTCTAAAAGGCCCAGCTTGCGCATCCTAATTCACTCCAGCCTATGGCTGGACACTCTGGGTCCTTCTCCTGTGGGAGGGTGCCTGAGCAATAGGTTAACTAGCTTGTTAGTTCCTGCGAAGCAGTACTGTATCCATTTGTCTGCCCAAGTATCAACTTCTGCCTGTTTCCTGGATGTTGACCCTGTGGTACCTGACTTGTGCCTGACCTCGTATAGATCATTCACTGCCTGCCCGGACCTCGGACTGTTTATCAGATTGCTCGTACCCTGCCTGCCCCTGACCTCGGTCTGTCCATGAGTATGGTTTTTCCTGACCCCTCAATGTCTCTGACTCCCATGGGTCAATTGTCAACCACACAGAGACTTAATCAGAAAGTAGTGCCCTGGTGGTTCCCCTGCAGCAAGGTTTAGATTCCTGTATAGGGGTGAAAGGGCTAAGCCTGATCCCCATAAGCGTAATATCTAAACTTATCACATTGATAATGGTCGGCTGACTGAATGTTCAAATGGTCTTGTAAGTTTCTCTTCAAATCTGCCAGGTCTTTTTGAACTCAGATGGCTCTAGAGTAGACCAATTAGCAATAAACTCCAGGGCAGAAATCTGGAAGAGCAAGGAATTAAGACTCAATGTAACTTTTTTTTATTTTCTAACCCCCAGGGCCATAAGCTCTTCTCTAAGTGGGAACTAAACCGTGAAAAAACATAAATAACCTTTAACAGTCAAGACCTTAGTGACTGGTCTGTTTTGGGCCTTGACCAAAGTTTTTTTTATTTTTTCTCACCTTTGCTTTTTCAACTTTTTTATTTTTCCGTTGATGTAAGCCATTTGAGGGCTTGTTTTTTTGCAGTTTTTGATGGCATTTGGGCTACATATAACTTACCGATTAACGTTTAATAACGTTTTCTAAGGAAGGTGGGAAAAAAAAACAGTAATGCCACCATTGAGTTTTTCTGTGTTTAGTCAGTTTTTTTAAAGACCATTGGTAGGAGATGCTCTAGATATTAATTAACCTAGCAGTGTCTGTAGAATATGAATCACACACGGAGGGCAAAAAATGGACACGTGGAATAAACATGGACTCTTCACGGATATCTTCAAAGATGAACAAGTGGCCATCTTGTCACTGTCAGGAGTTCACCTCACATCACTATGTAGGGCTGTACTGAGGGAGGATTGCCATGTTGACCAGACAAGTCCTGGCTGGAAATTGAGCCAATCGGGTTTCTGTCTCAGTGTCCAAACCTAGATCTAGGCGGGGGATTTGAGTTAGCTGATTCCTATCAAACATTGCCTGTGATTGCGTTTGTCTTCTCTAGGTGCTGATTCCGCTTACATCAGTGTAAAACTTACAACTAGTTTTACACTGAGTCTGACTAGTCTTTGGATATTACCTCTCGTACTGCATTCATGGTGTTTGTCTCTCCTGGTTTTAACCCTGCTTAAAGAGGTTATCCAATACTATAAACTGCCCGCCCATATGCCGCTTACCCCGCTCCCAGCGGGTCTCATGGTCCCCGCACCACCGCTGCTGCTTCTCCCGGTGTGGGGGTTAAAACATCCGGTGTCGGAGGGGGGGGGGGGGGGAGCAGCCAATGGCAGGCGAGGATGGGGACAAGCCTTCCTAGCATCGCGGGTGACGCTAAGGAGGCTCGTCCCCGTTCCCGCCTGCCATTGGCTGCTCCCTCCTGACTTCGGATGTGTTCATTGGTGCACGAGGAGAAGCAGCAGCGGCGGTGCGGGAACCAGGAGCGGTGCGGGGAGCGGGGTAGGTATATTCCATGTGAGGGGTCCGGCATATGGGGGGGGGGGGGAATTTATAGTATTGGATAACCCCTTTAATGACTCCTCTTTACTTCCCTGGTCCTTCTGGAAGGTCTGCTACTTATGTGCCCGCACCAATATTCTGTTGCCAGCTCTACAGACGTATCCTTGGAGCCAAGTCCATCCTGCCTTGCAGCGAGGCCCTGGTGAATACGTGTGGGTAGCCTTAGTTTTATACTGCCAGTGATCCAGATGGTGACTGTAGTACTAACTAGGGGCCACATTCTGTTAGGCCTCTTTCACACGGGTGAGATTTCCGCGCGGGTGCAATGCGGGAGGTGAACGCATTGCACCCGCAATGAAACCGGACCCATTCATTTCTATGGGGCTGTGCACATGAGCGGTGATTTTTACCCAGGTCCTTAACCACCTCCCGACCGCTGTACGCGTATATGCGTCCGGGAGGTGGTTGCTTTATTCCTCCTGGACGCATATACGCGTCTTCTCGCGAGACGCGAGATTTCCTGTGAACGCGCGCGCACAGGCGCGCGCGCTCACAGGAACGGAAGGTAAGCGAGTGGATCTCCAGCCTGCCAGCGGCGATCGTTCGCTGGCAGGCTGGAGATCCGAATTTTTTAACCCCTAACAGGTATATTAGACGCTGTTTTCATAACAGCGTCTAATATACCTCCTACCTGGTCCTCTGGTGGTCCCTTTTGTTAGGATCGACCACCAGAGGACTCAGGTAGGTCAGTACAGTCCCACCAAACACTACACTACACTACACCCCCCCCCCCGTCACTTATTAACCCCTTATAAACCCCTGATCACCCATGATCACCCCATATAAACTCCCTGATCACCCCCCTGTCATTGATCACCGCCCTGTCATTGATCACCCCCCTGTCAGGCTCCGTTCAGACGTCCGTATGATTTTTACGGATCCACGGATACATGGATCGGATCCGCAAAAAGCATACGGACGTCTGAATGGAGCCTTACAGGGGGGTGATCAATGACAGGCGGGTGATCACCCATATACACTCCCTGATCACCCCCTGTCATTGATCACCCCCCTGTCATTGATCACCCCCCTGTAAGGCTCCATTCAGACGTCCGCATGATTTTTACGGATCCGATCCATGTATCCATGGATCCGTAAAAATCATGCGGACGTCTGAATGGAGCCTTACAGGGGGGGTGATCAGTGACAGGGGGGTGATCACCCTGATTACCCTGATCACCCCCTGTCATTGATAACCCCCCTGTAAGGCTCCATTCAGACGTCCGCATGCGTTCTGTGGATCCGATCCATGTATCCATGGATCCGTAAAAAATAATGCGGATGTCTGAATGGAGCCTTACAGGGGGGGTGATCAGTGACAGGGGGGTGATCACCCTGATTACCCTGATCATCCCCTGTCATTGATAACCCCCCTGTAAGGCTCCATTCAGACGTCCGCATGCGTTTTGTGGATCCGATCCATGTATCCATGGATCCGTAAAAAATCATGCGGACGTCTGAATGGAGCCTTACAGGGGGGGTGATCAGTGACAGGGGGGTGATCACCCTGATTACCCTGATCACCCCTGTCATTGATAACCCCCCTGTAAGGCTCCATTCAGACGTCCGCATGCGTTCTGTGGATCCGATCCATGTATCCATGGATCCGTAAAAAATCATGCGGATGTCTGAATGGAGCCTTACAGGGGGGGTGATCAGTGACAGGGGGGTGATCACCCTGATTACCCTGATCACCCCCTGTCATTGATAACCCCCCTGTAAGGCTCCATTCAGACGTCCGCATGCGTTCTGTGGATCCGATCCATGTATCCATGGATCCGTAAAAAATCATGCGGATGTCTGAATGGAGCCTTACAGGGGGGGTGATCAGTGACAGGGGGGTGATCACCCTGATTACCCTGATCACCCCCTGTCATTGATAACCCCCCTGTAAGGCTCCATTCAGACGTCCGCATGCGTTCTGTGGATCCGATCCATGTATCCATGGATCCGTAAAAAATCATGCGGATGTCTGAATGGAGCCTTACAGGGGGGGTGATCAGTGACAGGGGGGTGATCACCCTGATTACCCTGATCACCCCCTGTCATTGATAACCCCCCTGTAAGGCTCCATTCAGACGTCCGCATGCGTTCTGTGGATCCGATCCATGTATCCATGGATCCGTAAAAAATCATGCGGATGTCTGAATGGAGCCTTACAGGGGGGGTGATCAGTGACAGGGGGGTGATCACCCTGATTACCCTGATCACCCCCTGTCATTGATAACCCCCCTGTAAGGCTCCATTCAGACGTCCGCATGCGTTCTGTGGATCCGATCCATGTATCCATGGATCCGTAAAAAATCATGCGGATGTCTGAATGGAGCCTTACAGGGGGGGTGATCAGTGACAGGGGGGTGATCACCCTGATTACCCTGATCACCCCCTGTCATTGATAACCCCCCTGTAAGGCTCCATTCAGACGTCCGCATGCGTTCTGTGGATCCGATCCATGGATCCGTAAAAAATCATGCGGATGTCTGAATGGAGCCTTACAGGGGGGGTGATCAATGACAGGGGGGTGATCAGGGAGTCTATATGGGTGATCACCCCCCTGTCATTGATCACCCCCCTGTCATTGATCACCCCCCCCCCCTGGTAAGGCTCCATTCAGACATTTTTTTTGGCACAAGTTAGCGGAAATTTTTTGTTTTTTGTTTTTGTTTTTTCTTACAAGTCTCATATTCCACTAACTTGTGTCAAAAAATAAAATCTCACATGGACGCACCATACCCCTCACGGAATCCAAATGCGTAAACATTTTTAGACATTTATATTCCAGACTTCTTCTCACGCTTTAGGGCCCCTAAAAAGCCAGGGCAGTATAAATACCCCACATGTGACCCCATTTCGGAAAGAAGACACCCCAAGGTATTCCGTGAGGGGCATATTGAGTCCATGAAAGATTGAAATTTTTGTCCTAAGTTAGCGGAAAGTGAGACTTTGTGAGAAAAAAACAAAAAAAAATCAATATCCGCTAACTTATGCAAAAAAAAAAAAATTCTAGGAACTCGCCAGGCCCCTCATTGAATACCTTGGGGTGTCTTCTTTCCAAAGTGGGGTCACATGTGGGGTATTTATACTGCCCTGGCTTTTTAGGGGCCCGAAAGTGTGAGAAGAAGTCTGGGATCCAAATGTCTAAAAATGCCCTCCTAAAAGGAATTTGGGCCCCTTTGCGCATCTAGGCTGCAAAAAAGTGTCACACATCTGGTATCGCCGTACTCAGGAGAAGTTGGGCAATGTGTTTTGGGGTGTCATTTTACATATACCCATGCTGGGTGAGAAAAATATCTTGGTCAAATGCCAACTTTGTATAAAAAAATGGGAAAAGTTGTCTTTTGCCAAGATATTTCTCTCACCCAGCATGGGTATATGTAAAATGACCCCCCAAAACACATTGCCCAACTTCTCCTGAGTACGGCGATACCACATGTGTGACACTTTTTTGCAGCCAAGGTGGGCAAAGGGGCACCTTTCGGATTTCGCAGGCCATTTTTTACACATTTTGATTGCAAGGTACTTCTTACACATTTGGGCCCCTAAATTGCCAGGGCAGTATAACTACGCCACAAGTGACCCCATTTTGGAAAGAAGACACCCCAAGGTATTCCGTGGGGGGCACGGCGAGTTCCTAGAATTTTTTATTTTTTGTCACAATTTAGCGGAAAATGATGATTTTTCTTTTTTTTTCTTTTTTCCTTACAAAGTCTCATATTCCACTAACTTGCGACAAAAAATAAAAAATTCTAGGAACTCGCCATGCCCCTCACGGAATACCTTGGGGTGTCTTCTTTCCAAAATGGGGTCACTTGTGGGGTAGTTATACTGCCCTGGCAATTTAGGGGCCCAAATGTGTGAGAAGAACTTTGCAATCAAAATGTGTAAAAAATGCCCTGCAAAATCCGAAAGGTGCACTTTGGAATATGTGCCCCTTTGCCCACCTTGGCAGCAAAAAAGTGTGACACATCTGGTATCGCCGTACTCAGGAGAAGTTGGGCAATGTGTTTTGGGGTGTCATTTTACATATACCCATGCTGGGTGAGAAAAATATCTTGGTCAAATGCCAACTTTGTATAAAAAAATGGGAAAAGTTGTCTTTTGCCAAGATATTTCTCTCACCCAGCATGGGTATATGTAAAATGACACCCCAAATCACATTCCCCAACTTCTCCTGAGTACGGCGATACCAGATGTGTGACACTTTTTTGATGCCAAGGTGGGCAAAGGGGCACATATTCCAAAGTGCACCTTTCGGATTTCACCGGTCATTTTTTACAGATTTTGATTGCAAAGTACTTCTCACACATATGGGCCCCTAAATTGCCAGGGCAGTATAACTACGCCACAAGTGACCCCATTTTGGAAAGAAGACACCCCAAGGTATTCCGTGAGGGGCATGGCGAGTTCCTAGAATTTTTTATTTTTTGTCGCAAGTTAGTGGAATATGAGACTTTGTAAGGAAAAAAGAGAAAAAAAAAAAATCATCATTTTCCGCTAACTTGTGACAAAAAATAAAAAATTCTAGGAACTCGCCATGCCCCTCACGGAATACCTTGGGGTGTCTTCTTTCCAAAATGGGGTCACTTGTGGCGTAGTTATACTGCCCTGGCAATTTAGGGGCCCAAATGTGTGAGAAGTACCTTGCAATCAAAATGTGTAAAAAATGGCCTGCAAAATCTGAAAGGTGCACTTTGGAATATGTGCCCCTTTGCCCACCTTGGCTGCAAAAAAGTGTGACACATCTGGTATCGCCGTACTCAGGAGAAGTTGGGGAATGTGTTTTGGGGTGTCATTTTACATATAACCATGCTGGATGAGAGAAATATCTTGGCAAAAGACAACTTTTCCCATTTTTTTATACAAAGTTGGCATTTGACCAAGATATTTTTCTCACCCAGCATGGGTATATGTAAAATGACACCCCAAAACACATTCCCCAACTTCTCCTGAGTACGGCGATACCAGATGTGTCACACTTTTTTGCTGCCAAGGTGGGCAAAGGGGCGCATATTCCAAAGTGCACCTTTTGGATTTCACCGGTCATTTTTTACACATTTTGATTGCAAAGTTCTTCTCACACATTTGGGCCCCTAAATTGCCAGGGCAGTATAACTACCCCACAAGTGACCCCATTTTGGAAAGAAGACACCCCAAGGTATTCTGTGAGGGGCATGGTGAGTTCCTAGAATTTTTTATTTTTTGTCGCAAGTTAGTGGAATATGAGACTTTGTAAGAAAAAATAAAAAATAAAAATCATCATCATTTTCCGCTAACTTGTGACAAAAAATAAAAAGTTCTATGAACTCACTATGCCCATCAGCGAATACCTTAGGGTGTCTACTTTCCGAAATGGGGTCATTTGTGGGGTTTTCTACTGTTTGGGCATTGTAGAACCTCAGGAATCATGACAGGTGCTCAGAAAGTCAGAGCTGTTTCAAAAAGCGGAAATTCACATTTTTGTACCATAGTTTGTAAATGCTATAACTTTTACCCAAACCATTTTTTTTTTGCCCAAACATTTTTTTTTTATCAAAGACATGTAGAACAATAAATTTGGCGAAAAATTTATATATGGATGTCGTTTTTTTTGCAAAATTTTACAGCTGAAAGTGAAAAATGTCATTTTTTTGCAAAAAAATCGTTACATTTTGATTAATAACAAAAAAAGTAAAAATGCCAGCAGCAATGAAATACCACCAAATGAAAGCTCCATTAGTGAGAAGAAAAGGAGGTAAAATTCATTTTGGTGGTAAGTTGCATGACCTAGCGATAAACGGTGAAAGTAGTGTAGTGCCGAAGTGTAAAAAGTGCTCTGGTCATGAAGGGGGTTTCACCTAGCGGGGCTGAAGTGGTTAAAGGGAACCTGTCACCAGGATTTTGGGTATAGAGCTGAGGACATGGGCTGCTAGATGGCCGCTAGCACATCCGCAATACCCAGTCCCCATAGCTCTGTGTGCTTTTATTATGTAAAAAAAAACGATTTGATACATATGCAAATTAACCTGAGATGAGTCCTGTATGTGAGATGAGTCAGGGACAGGACTCATCTCAGGGTAATTTGCATATGTATCAAATCGTTTTTTTTTACACAATAAAAGCACACAGAGCTATGGGGACTGGGTATTGCAGATGTGCTAGCGGCAATCTAGCAACCCATGTCCTCAGCTCTATACACAAAATCCCGGTGACAGGTTCCCTTTAAGAAAGAAGACAGAAGGAGATGCCGGCTGCGCGAACAAGTGGATTAAGGTGAGTTAAATAATAATTATTTTTTTTTAACCCCTCCATCAATATTTTACTAAGCATTCTGTATTAAGAATGCTATTATTTCCCCTTATAACCTAACCATGTTATAAGGGAAAATAATACAATCTACACAACACCAATCCCAAACCCGAACTTCTGTGAAGGGTTTTCTCACGAGCGTGCAAAACGCATTAAAATGTTTTGCACACTCGCGGAAAAATCGTGCATTTTCCCGCGAAGCACCCGCATCTTATCCGGCCCAAAAACATTACGCCCGTGTGAAAGAGGCCTTAGAGATCATGACAGCTGCTTGCTCGTAGGAAGCAGCCCTCCATAAACTGTACGGGAGATTTGTCAGTTCTTCTGGGAGTTCCCTTGGTTCAAAGTTTTACAGTATATATTTATTACCAATGACCTATATATGCAAGGTTTAAGGTAAATATATTATTATTTCATCTATTAGCTATAAGCCAATTACTGTAGGTTAACTACCCTTGGTGTCCCCCCTTTTTTTTTTTAATTCTTTTTATTGAAAAAGAAAAAGCATACAAAATTATTTTCTATACAATTTAGTATTCAACATTATTAAATTTCACATTTTAGCCCCATTTTAGACCCTTGGTGTCCCCTTAATACTTAAAGTGTACTTAAAGGCTATGTACACCTTAGGGGGCAATTTTTTTAATTATAGCATTGTACTCATCATGAGGTAAAAATCATTTTTTTAATTGGTCTTTATTAAAAATATGGAGTCCTTTTCTCTGTACAGGGCTGAGATGCTCTATTAGCAGGTTCTGAGTTTTCTCTCTCTTCAGTCAGGCAGGCAGCTGACGGGTTTCTTATCTCTCATCTCTGACCTTATAAACTCTCATTAAAGCTCAATCCTTATTTTACTGATAAGAATGTGTCTTAAGGTGAATTTACATGGCCCAAGAATAGGGCAGATTATCGGGAACGACGAATGTTTCCTTCCTGACAATTGGCCGCTTAGTCGGCTTGTGTAAATCCAGCTTTAAATAAGTGTTTATGACTTTAAATAATTTAGAGATAAGAGTTATTAGATGACTGGCACAAAGTGAAAGTGAAAGTAGGATGCACACAGCTAGACAGTTAACCCTTTGTGATAAAACGGCTCAATATTTTTAATAAAGACTGATTGAAAAAAATAACTTTTATGAGTAAATGCAATCATGAAAAAAAGAATTGCCCGCAAAGGTGTACATAGCTTTTAAGTTTTCAAAATAGGTTACCATAATGGCTGTACTTCTTTGTACAGGTATAACTGGGAAAGAATATGTCTTTTTTTTGGCTTCCCTAATGTCTCTTTCAGCCATATCGTTCCTTGTTTCAGCTGCACAATTAGATGAATTTCTCTCAGAAGCAGGGGGAGTTTCCCTTCTATGAAATCTGCGAGCACTGTACTACTCTTATGTCCTTTCCCTTAGCTCCCACTATAAGGAGGGGAAAATCACATTTACAGACACACAAGACACTCCTATAATCTTCAGAAACATTGTAGAAGCAGTTCTTCTATAAGGCTAAGGATCTCAGCTAGTTCTGACAGCCCGCCACTTCCTCTTAGCTGCCTTTTGCATCTCTGTTATTAGGGACAGATCTTTCCTGACAACAGGCAGTGGACTGCATATTAGGTAGATGTGAGACCCCTAGTGGTTGTGACTTTACAGCTTTTTTTAGGTGGATGCAGGCAGAATTTTTAAATGTGTACCACTGTTGTGACATCACATACAGTGTCCGACTAGGGTTCCTTGGGCCCACCAGAGGAAATTATTTATTGGGCCCAACCCCCAAATCAGGGGTAGGAAATATTTTTTATGCCAAGGGCCTGGATATTTGTAACATTGTTTGCAGGCCATACACAATTCTCAACTTAAAAATTAGACTGCGATGTTTGGTCAAACATATAATTACATCAAACCCTCAACCTCCCTTAGCCTCAGATCAGCCTCCCATCAGACCTCCCCGAGCCTACATCAACCCTTAGATCAGACCCACATCAGACCCCCAGCCTCAGATCAGATCCCCCCAGTCTCCATTAGCCTCAGATCAGACTGCCCAGCCACCATCAGACTCAGATCAAACCCTCAGATCAGATCTAATCAGTCTCATATCTGACCCCCAGCCCAAATCAGCCTTAGATTGGACCCCCCAGACCCTATCAGCCTCAGATGAAACCCTCACATCAGATATAATCAGTCTCAGATCGGACCCCCCCCATCCCCAAACAGCCGTAGGTCGTACCCCCAAGACCTCAGCCTCAAAAAAGGACTCCTCACATTTCTTCTTCCGGGTTCCATCCAGAACACAGCTGTGCCTAGGCCACATGACCGATGACGTCACATGGCCTAGGGAAAGATGTGGGAAGGCCACGGTGACCCCCACCGATCAGATACTGATGACCTATCCAGAGTATAGGTCATCAGTTGAAATATCTCGGAAAACCCCTTTAATGCCCTTTCTAGAAGAAATGGAGCATAAGATAATGGACCCTTTATTTAGGAGGTCCAGTATATTGTATGGGTTTGTCACAACCAGTTATACCAGGTCTAATGTAACGCTACCAGGGCTGTCAATGCAGTACGCTAGGGCATTCTTGCTGATTCAGATACTCCCTGCTTCCTGCCTTGGCTGTTAGAACAACACTTGAGGTCTCCAACTGGGCAGGTTGTGTATGTCACTGCTGCCAGCCAATCAGGGGCCTCAGTGGTCACGTGCCATACCTGCACATGTCACCCCCGAGGCCACTGTTTTTTTTAACTTACACACTATGCCCAGCCATCCCTAATTTTGTTTAAAGCCTAGACAACCCCTTCAATGGCATAGTACTACTAAAATAAAAAAAGGCAATGTAAAAAACTAAAATGTTTTCTATGAATATGGAGTTATAAAAATACCCCTTTTGATGGCAGCGTCCCTTTAAGGAACAAAACCTCCATCCAGGGGAGCATAGTGAAAAATAGAAAAAGGTCAACATGCTTCACATTCGTGTACATTGCAATTCTTAACATTGTTGGCTTCTCGAAAACAGCTGCATACTGTTCCTTCGAAGTAATGAGACCGCGTTACGTAATACTTGAGTGCACTTAGTTGTAGGCAGTTTTACGTATGAATGCAAGATCACAACGAATGTCCCTACACAAGAGTAAGGTTATATTTAAGAAATTTCCGGTTACCAAGAAAACCATTGTAATGAGGAAAACATTTATAAACTGTAGTCATTCACTTAAAGCTCTTGGAGCTCAATTCAAAATGTGTAGACGGACCCTACACCTAAGTATGATGTGCCATTTGTACTAACTGGTGTCCATAGGTTTGCCACAGGATGCAATTTCACACCTAGCCAGGTGTGGTCTGACGCATTCAGGTCTTGCAGAAATGTCAAATACAAGTGATAGACGCTCCTCCGATGCAATTCTATCAACGTTACAGTGGTTGGTAAAGGGACTGTAAATTTTAAAGAGGGTCTGCCATCTCTCCTGACACGTCTGTTTTACAAAATTACCCATGAAATAACCATTCAGGAGTTCTTAGAACCCTGCATTGGATCATTCAACTGTTATTCCTCCTGGATAGGCATGGATGAATTGACATCTGGGAATTGCCATTCCCGTTTTCAATAGGGTGCGTCCCTACACACTTTGTTACAGTCAGCTCATAGTTTGTTTTTTAATATCCAATGGTCCAGATTACTCTTTCAGGCCCTGTAGGCATCCAGAGCAAGTGCCACTCCTTGCCAATTCTTTGAGACTCGCCCATAATATGTCAGATATCTTTCTGCTCTCGGATGATGCATAGATCAGACAGGTTGGACTTTTTCCTTCTGATCTTGATAGTTCCCCTATGTCAGAGGTGCCAGGTCACTGCTTGACATGTCTTCTAGACCAGTGGTCCTCAAGTCCGGTCCTTAAGTCCACCCCCCCCCCCCCCCAAACAGGTCACATTTTGTTTGTATAGTACAGCACCTCAGTAATGGCCACGTTTTCTCTCCTTGACATATCCACTTGGAGGCAAAGCTGGATTATAGGGAGGGTAAGTCACCAGGGGTGAGGAGGCCACCTATGAAAGTGTCTCTCTCTTCTGAAGTCTAGCAAGTCTGAGGATCGGTCATCAGTAGTAAAAAGAGTACAACCCCTTTAACAGTAGGACTTGATGTAAAGGGGGGGGGGGGGTATTTAATATTTGCCTTGGGCAGCAAAAAAACTAGGTGCACCAGCGGTGAGTGAAGGAGGGGGGGGGGGGCAAGCTGAACTCTTGCACCAGGGCCCATGAGCCTTTAGCTATGCCCTTGCCCAGAGGCATCCACCAACCTTAAGCCAGCCCTGGTTGGGGGTATTGAAGACTAGAGTGGAGAAATGATGACCTAAACAGATGCCAGTGCAATAGTATACCCAAGTGGTGAAGGGACACATGGAAGGTTCCATATACCCCAAATCTAGATTAGTATATATAAAAATTTGCATCAAGAGGTTAATTCTGTCTACGGTGATGGATTTGGCATGGTCCATATGGCCTATTTCATGAATGTTGCCTGGCTCATGCTATTAGAATACTGGCGCAGGTTCTGCACCAGGTATAACCATACACGTGCTTTACTTTTGCAGGACTTAAAGGGTTTGTGTAAAAATAAAGGTGGAGGGGGTTTGGACAAACTACTCCCACTTGGTCCGACCTGTAAAGGAAAGATTACTTAACTGCCTTCTAGCACTGGCTGCCCGCTCCTTTTTCCTCCAGTCCTGGGATGTTCTGCTGGGCTCCCTCGATGTCAACATCCGTGGCCAATCATTGGTCGCAGCCGAGACCAGATCCCCTTGCATCATGTGATCATTTGCATTGACATAATGGGAGCCAATCACTGCTGAAAACGTTAAACCGGATGTTGACATCAAGGGCGCCCAGCGGAGCATTGCAGGCCTGGAAGAGAAGGACCTCCCCCCATTCTTTCACAGTCCCTTTGATTCTGGTTTTACTCATTCATAAATATGAGTGATAAGCCATGCCGCCACTATAGTGCCACACCCATTCTTAAAGGGATAATTTTAAAAAATTGCGGCTTTTGATAGTGAGAGTTTTCAGTCCCCTTTAATGCCACACATTGATAAATCTGCCCCAATCCTTTACGTGGAATACTTATTTTTGGGGAATGTTTTCCTTTAAATGGTAACCCATATGCCCTTTTATATAATGAATTTCTGGTAAGAAGGCTGTAATTTCCCCCACACTCTAGTGCACTATGGGAATGCAATAACTTTCCACAGTTGGATTAAGCTGCAATTGTTTTCTCAGACCCCGTAATTACCGCAGTCCCCCGTAATAAGTATAGCTTTCAAGTTTATTGCTATTGCCTAACTCAGATGATAATCAGTGCTCTGCTCCAGCATCCTAGATAATCAATTGCAATATAGTTATTGATGAACCTGCTTTGAACCGAGTATATCAAGTGGTTTCATGGAAACCTGAATCAGAAAGGAAGGGTAGGCACCAAAAAGAACACCACTGACATGGCTGCTTTGGAAGCTACCTAGGTTATGCTGGTCACAACGACTCTACCACCGCCACTTTTGCTACGGGACTTGTGTAGAGGATGGCACCAGGTCACTTTGACCACATACTCTCTACTCACCAACATGGTCATGAAGAGAAAGCTTACAGGTCATAGTAGTGGTCACAGCTCTAAAGAGAAGTCTACCAGGTAATGTTGGTTATAACCTCTCTACCACCATCATAACTGTTATGGGGCCTGTAGGCAGAGTGTTACTAGGTCATGTTGGTCACATCCTGTCGCAATCACCACCAGTATGAACATTATGGGGGCTAGGTAGAAAGAGGGTTACCTAGTCCTGTTTTTCACATCCATTCTACCACCCCTATGCCTGCTGTGGGACCTGTGAGAGAGGGCTATCATGTCATATTTACTAACACCATGACCAATATGGGACTACCAGACCATGTCCACAACCTCTCCACCACCACTGTGACCCCTATTGGGCAACAAAGTTATTTTGGTCACATCCTCTATACCACCACTATGGCCAGTGTTGGGCTGGGATTCCTTGGGCCCACCAGAGAAAACTATTCTTGGGGCCCAACCCCCATATCATCAATAAAGTCTAATAGGTTTTCAGTCAAAGAAATAGACCCTAGTTGCAAGTGATTGGCACCAAAGGCAGCTCCAAATGTTTTATTTTCTACTGGACTTTTAGACCCACTATGAGATCAGAGCATCGGTCTACTGGAGGAATCTCTAGTACTCTGGTGGGCCAGTTCGACATTCACCACGGTGACTAATGGGCTACCTGGTTATTTTGGTCACATCCTCTCTACCATCACTATGGCCATTATTGGTCTACCAGGTCATTGTGGTCAAATGCTCTCTACCACCACTATTGCCACTATTGTGCTACCTGGTTATGTTGGTCCCATCCTCTCTACCACTACTATGACCACTATTGGGCGTGCTGGTTATTTTAGTCACATCTTCTCTACCACCACTATGGTCACTAGTGGGCTACCTGGTTATTTTGGTCACATCCTGTCTACCACCACTATGTCCACAATTGGGCTTCTGGGTCATTTTGATCACACCCTCTCTACCACCACTGTGGCCACTATTGGGCTACCGGGTCATTTTGGTCACATCCTCTCTACCCCCACTATAGCCACTATTGGGCTACCTTGTTATTTTCGTGACATCCTCTCTACCACCACTATGGCCACTATTGGGCTTCTGGGTCATTTTGATCACACCCTTTCTACCACCACTATGGCAACTATTATGCTACCTGGTTATTTTGGTACCATCCTCTCTACCACCACTATAGCCACTATTGGGCTACCAGGTTATTTTGGTCACATCCTCTCTACCACCACTAAGACTACTATTGGGTTGCCTGGTTATTTTGGTCACATCCCCTCTATCACCACTATGGCCACTTTTGGGCGAGCTGGTTATTTTGGTTTCATCTTCTGTACCAGCACTATGGCCACTATTGAACTAGCTGGGTATTTTGGTCACATCTTCTCTACCACCAGTATGGCCACTATTGGGCTACCTGGTTATTTTGGTCCCATCCTCTCTACCACCACTATGGCCACTATTGGGCTACCAGGTTATTTTTGTCCCATCACCTCTACCACCACCATGGCCGCTTTTTGGGCGGGCTGGTTATTTTGGTTACTTCCTCTCTACCACCACTATGACCACTATTGGGGTGAGCTGGTTATTTTGGTGACATCCTCTCTACCACCACGCTACGGGGCCCGTGAAGGGAGGGCTAGCAGGTTGAGGTGGTCACATTTACAACCTGGGTAGTGTGAACGTACACAGGACTCACTTCCCTACAACCACCATTAGAGATAGGAGAACGGAACTGGCCTGAGCTTTTCTCAGGCCATGGATCTAACAAGTTACCATGGGGTCTCATTACAAAACCTGATCTCCATTCCTTCTACTGTGTTTTTTTTTCTCCTACAGAGATGCCAAATGTATTACGGCAATAGCATTCTAGACGGTTTGTGCCAGGAGTTTGCCCCCAGCAGTGTAGCGCAATGCTCAGGAGGAATGTCTGCTACCAGAAGAGGCAGGTGAACAAATATCAAAACTCATTACCCCATCATAGACTTTGATGATTCTTGGCTGTCTTCCAAATTGCACATCTTACAGTTCACAGCGTTGGTAGTTGTGCTTTTTCGGCCGCCAGAGCATAGCAGGTCTCTCTCAAAAGAGCACCCTGGACTTTTTTTTATTATTTAAATTTTTTTGTGAATTAAGCCATTTTGTGGCCAGTTTCCATGGTGATCTTTTAGGTGACATTCCTGCAAAACCAGCACCAGGGTCACATGACCAGGGCCTGGATTGACAATCTGCTCTGACAGATCTGCCAAGCTTCGCCTCCCAACCCCGATCCCACTGCACTATTCTACTAGAATGAAACCTTCACCGTATGACCAACTTAGCTGTTTTTTCTTTTAGACATTTTTTGATAACTCGTCCCATAGTGCTGGGGTATATTACCATAAGTACCAGATGATATGATCTTTATCTATTTGGTTGTTATGGTAACCCACTTTGTGATGTCGACCAGACATTGTGATGTCACTGCTGTGAGTTCTCAAGGTTCTTCAATCACTTTTTGCTCGCCAGGTTATTTGGTTGGTTGGACCGTGTGTACGTTCGATAAAAATGTTCTGGCTGGAAAGGCACACCCTTAAAGGGGTTGTCCCATGACTAATATTCTACAGTTTTCAATGTAGCCCCTGGATCTGAATTCTTTAGTAATTGCATGAAGTTAACATTTTTATCATAGCTACTGTTATTCAATGAAATATATCTTTAAATCACCACCTGTTTTTTGTTCTTTTTTCTAATTTTTCTGTCCTGCTCACTGAGGTGGAAGCACACGTTCATTTCTATCCTTCAACTGCCACCAGCTGCAGCATATAGGAAAGACCTCTGAGAAAGGAAACCCCCCCTAAATGCCAGTTTGAAATAAACCTAGCAGAACAATTGGAGCAATGCATGGGGAGATCTCTGGATCCATGTGAGGTACACGGCGGGTTCTAGCCTTGTTAGAAAGATATTGTCACGTACTAGACTATGTATGATTTTCCTTTTTTACGGTAATCATGGGAGAACCACTTTAAGACAGCCACTGATATCTCTTTGGAGTGCATTTTTATGAAGCTGTAAGGCCTCATAAATAACCAAGAATACAGAGATAAAGTACAGAGACGAAGGAAAAAGTATCACAGAAAGAAGAATAATTCTTCTCCGTGGTGTGTCGTGGACAGTCAGGTGGACGCAATTCTGCATGTATTATTTGGTTGTTAATATTGTCCTCTTTACCAACATTCTGCAATGTGAGGAAGACTTCTTCTCCAAGTGCCATAAGCAAGACTGAAAATTTCACTATATTGTGCAAAATTATCATCCCATCGGCCTACCAAAACCATCTCTATTTATCACCAAGCGCTGCAGATACCACCTCCTCTTCATGCAATATTTGAAGCCAGGAGCCAGTTGACTCCATGTATGTTGGAACAATAGGTTTTTCCACATGACGATCCCAAGGAGTGTGGCTGAGGTGCTAGGCATACCTTCTAAACAAATCTGGGTCATGAGTTCCCTGGAATGATAAAATGCCACTTTACCCTCCTGAAAAGGGCGATCTCTTCCTTGGACGTGCAATGATCAAACTTACTGAAGCACCTTAACATGTAGTCAAAGAGTCTTCAACTTCATCTGTACTTTGTGGGGAGGAATTTATCATTCCTACACCCCAGTTTTCTGGCTTAAAAAAGTTGCAAACTTTTTTAACGTCAGTGTTCCTAAATTTAGAGCTGACAGGTCCACTTTCATCATAGGTAAAATATGTCTATCTAGATGAGGCCTTAAAGGCTATGTACACCTTCGGGGGCAATTTTTTATGATTGCATTTTACTCATTTTGGGTTAATTTTGTTTTTCTTCAATTGGTCTTTATTAAAAATATTCAGCTCTTTTGTCACAAGGGTTAACTGTTTGTCTAGTTGCGTGAATCCTACTTTTACTTTGTGCCATCATCTAATAACCCTTATCTCAAAATTACTAAAAGGTAAGCTTCGGATCCTAGGGGCACCAATTGAAACCGAAGTACGGATCCAAGTCTCAAAATGTTTTTCCAGTTTAAAAATCAAATACCGAAGTTATTTGGGAATAACTGACTTTGCCTCGTTGGAGGCTATACATTTTAATTCTGTACGGAGACGGATCTCCATACAGCATTAGGGTCCATTCACACGTCCGTTTTGGTGTTCCGCATCCGTTCCGATTAAAAACGGAACGTTATGCGGATCCATTCATTTTCAATGGAATCCGCAAATAATCGGACAGCACTCATGGTGCTCTCCGACTCCGTGATTCCGTTCCGTTCCATGGGTTCCGTTTATTCGGATCCAGGAAAAAAATATACCCTGTCCTACTATTTGTCCGATTTTGCGTTCCGTCATGCCATTCTAGTCAATGGATCCGTCAAAAATGCGGAAGACATGCTAAAAGCATCCTCATGTCATCCAGATTTTCGGATCCGCAAAAAACAGGAACGTTTATCTGGAAAGATAAAAATACTGACGTGTGAATGGACCCTAAAACCGAAGTTTTGAGCGAAGTGACTTTGGATCTAGGATCCGAAGCTCGCTTCGCTCATCACTAGTCATAAGCATTTATTTAAGCCACAATCTTATCAGTAAGATAAGAATTGAGCTATAATAAGTGTTCAGGAGTTCAGAGATCAGAGATAAGGAGCCGTCAGCTGAGCTGCCTGATGGAACAGAGTAAAAATGCAGATCCTGCTACTACGAAATCTCAAGGCTGTACAGAGAAAAGGGCTCAACATTTTTAATAAAGACCAATTGAAAAAATATTTAGCTCAAAATGAGTACAATGCAATAATAAAAAAATTGCTCCCAAAGGCGTACATATCCTTTAATGGCTATACACATTAAAGGTGTATTGGCTTTATCCGCCAAATTTCAAGGTGCATCAGCTGATCTGCCAGCAATCAAGCTTTATCTGGGAGCCGAGGACATAACATATTATGAATTGCCAAATGGGTGCTACTATTCCCTTTGTCAAATGGGTGTGTTTCTACACAGCGTGGCCTTCTCAGCACTGACTAGACAGTTTGCACCTGTGTAGATGTACAATTAGGGGCCCGCATCCAGCTTAGAAGAGGTGCTGGGAAGACCCAGCCCCCTGTTGCTATATCAATAGAGAAGTAGGGTCACTGTTATAAAGCGGACACCATCTCAAGCAGTCAGTGGCGGACCTGCACTCTGGGGGTGAGCACTGAATAAAGGCCTGCTGTAGCGGCTGCTGCAGCAGATGAAGTGTAATCAATACATGCTGGGGAAAAGGAGTCTCCTTCCTGTGAAGGTGCCTCCCTATAAATATTTTTTCTGCTAAACATGTTGCAGTAGCACCAGAAGCCACATACATTTACCTGTAGTGTGCACAAACAAAGAAGGGTTGAAGACCAGGCCCTGAATAAACAGGACCAAGTAGACCAGGGCTGAAGCTACTCACTATGGTCGTGATCAGTGCTCACAATGGCTGCAGTGACTTGAAGACTAATGCATGTGTGTGAGTCACACCCAACAGCCAGTAAAGATGGCTGCATAGGAGCTGTAGCGCCTTGTAATGTCATGCAGATAAAATGACTGCTTAAGGTGTGATGTCCTGCAGATGAGATGGCCACCGGCGACAGAGCAAAGAAGTAGTAGAGTTAGGGTCGCTGAACCAAAGAGGAGCCAATAACCTGGTCTGTGATCTGTCCTCATCTGCTCCTGGGAATACTGGAACAAGAATGGTGTTTATGGAAGGACACCACGAAGGACATTGCTGCTCTCCGGAAAATACATTGAATCACGTCTCAAGATTGTCCTAGATCCTCTGGATGTTCCACAGTGCTTCTGGGAAACTGTTCAATGGACAGATGAGACAAAAGTGTAACTTTTGCGCACAATGCTCTACCGTAATCAGAGCCATCTGAGATTACCCAGGATCTTTTCAGCGAGGTACCTGGATCTCCACATAAGAATCATTACAGTTTCTTAAAGGGGTTGTCCACTTTATTTATATTGAAGACCTATCCTCAGGATAGGTAATCAATATCTGATCAGCGGTGGTCCGACACCCGACACCCCCCGCTGATCAGCTGTTTAAAGAGAAGGCCGCATTCCGTGCGGTCGCTGCTTCCTCTTCATTGTTTACCTGCTTGCCGTCACAACCGCAGCGGTGAGCCGGTGTAATTACAAGTAAGCCGTCCCATTCACCTCAATAGGACGGCTCATGCCTATTCACTTGAATGGAAGGAGCCATCTCGCAGAAGTGAATGGGACGGCTTACTTGTAATTACACCGGCTCATCGCTGCGGTTGCGACAGCAGGCAGGTAAACAATGAAGAGGAAGCCGCACTCGCACGGAGTGTGGTCTTCCCTTCATACAGCTGATCGGAGGGGGTGCCAGGAGTCGGATCCCAGCTGATCAGATATTGATGACCTATCCTGAGGCTAGGGCTTGAATAGTAAAAAGCGGACAACCCCTTTAAGGCTACTTTCACACCTGCGTTCAGGTGTCCGCTCGTGAGCTCCGTTTGAAGGAGCTCACGAGCGGCCCTGAACGCAGCCGTCTGGCCCTAATGCATTCTCAGTGGAGTTGGATCCACTGAGAAAGCATCCGCCTGCCAGCGCTCAGCCTCCGCTCCGTGAGCGGACACCTGAACGCTGCAAGCAGCGTTCGGGTGTCCGCCTGGCCGTGCGGAGGCGAGCGGATCTGTTCCGACTTACAATGTAAGTCAATGGGGACGGATCCGCTTGAAGATGACACCATATGGCTCAATCTTCAAGCGGATCCGTCCCCCATTGACTTTCAATGTAAAGTCTGAACGGATCCGCTCAGGCTACTTTCACACTTAGAAAAATTTTCTAAGTTCTAATGCAGACGGATCCGTTCTGAACGGAGCCACCGTCTGCATTAATATGAGCGGATCCGTTCAGAACGGATCCGATCGAACGCTAGTGTGAAAGTAGCCTAAAGTGTACTCCAGTACCCAATAAACTTGTTTAAATATGGAAGACGCGGCATCGCACTCATCTACCTGCAGCTTTTAGCACTTCCTTTGTTAAGTACAGCTTCTCTGTTCCCCAAAAATGGGGGAGGAGGGGAATGCAGCTGCAATTTCTCAGTCTCTTACGATTTTAGTGACGCATGAGGAGATGGAACTGGGCAACAGGGATGAAACATCTAATGGCACAGCACAAGCAGAACACACTCGCTCTGCAAGCATGGAGAGAGAGGATATGCATTTTCTGGAATGGAATGCCTGTACGAAAAATCGGTTAGGCTAATTATTTCTGCCTGTTCTTCTAATGTACGTCTACAGAGGGGTCATGAATATATATATATATATATAATATATTTTTTAATTCTAGAAAGTAGGCTTTAAATTATCAACATGAAAAAGATGCTCAATAAAAGGCTTTAGCTCAGCCGGCTTGACATTGATCTTACACATACTGTATATACAGAGCTATTATGGCATTTCCTGACATCAAACTCAGGAAAGAGCTGCTACGCCTGTGTTTATGTAATTAATGATTTGGATCTTTATTACATCAGTCTGAATGGTGCAGCTGTGGCGTTTGTTGTCACACAGGTAATGCGCTGCTGACTGCCGCCAGTTTATTGTGTTATGCTCAGTGGATAGACTGGCTTTTCCAGCCGCATTCAGCAGCATTTCTGAGAATTCCAGTATTGTTAGTGCTTTTCCCTAAAGAGGATTTGCATGTTCTGTTCAGATTTACTCGTTATTCATTTTCATCGAAGCTCTTTATACCTTTCCAGAAATTAGGTTATTTATACATCATGGTGTCCTCATGAGCTCCTTGTAGAATTTAAATGGGTATTTTGGTTAGAATATGTTTTTTGCTTCCCAGAGGGAGAGGAGATAAGGTATGTATGAGTCGAGCATACCCGCTACCATTCCATTCATCTTTATGGGACTGCCTGGGATAGTCAAGCACAACTGTAGTGCCCTGAAGGTACTTTGGACTGTTTGATTTTGGCTACTTTCACATCTGTGGCATGGAGTCTCAGCTGGAACAGCCTGCTGGAATTCTCTGGATCTGGCACTGCCGGAACGCCTGCCAGCCCATTAATACGAACTGCTGCACACTGTGGTTTGTGTCCGGCTGGTTCCCGACATCTCAGTCTGAAGATTTGTTCATGTCTAGAAAAACTACTTAGTCATTCCCATAAACTTATATTGACACTCTGTACAAGTCTATGACAGACTGAAATTGCAACATTGTTTTTGTTTAGCCTGTGCTTCTCTACTCCACACCTTACACTAGAGGGTTGTAATTCAGTTGGAAACTGTATATAAGGCGAGCAGTTAGAGCCCCTAGTTGTCTGTAGATAGTGCTTGGTAGGAGAGACTCTGCTAGACTGTATGAGTGACCAGAAGATGATGCTGAAATGGGGACCCTGGGTCACCATCCCTTTTGGCCAGGGAGCCAGCTGGATGACCGAGCCACAGACCCTGGGCCACCAGCCGTTTGGCCAGGGAGCCAGCCTTCTGGCAGAGAGGGACAGCTAGTTCAGGCTTTTCCTCAGCACTAAACCTTCTTCTGCCCAGAGGAGACTAGAGAAGCCAGCTTACCTCTATTGTTTTACACTGGAGTTCCTCCAGAAAGTAAGCACACTGGTTTACTACTGACCCTAACTCTCTGGACTTTTTTCCCTCTGGGGTGCAACATACCTTACCGTCCACTCTGGAGAGCAGCAACAAATGTTGACACCTTGATGGTGTCCTGAAGGCCCAGCTTAGCGTTGGGGCCACCTCAAAACAGGTCACTGCACAGTGCTCAGCTATCTCCAGCAGTCTCATAGAACGGAGCAGTAGTGCACATGCTTGACCATTGCTCCATTCAAATAAAGGACAAAAGACCCTCTATTCTCATGATTGATGGTGGTCCAAGTGATCACACCTTCTCTGACCTAACAGTTAATACTTATCAAATAGATAGGGGATAACCTTCTAACCAGAATATCCCTTTAATATAGGACATAAGCTTCCATAAGAATTCATGTAGAGTAGAGATGACAGCATGCAAACTCAAGGGACCTGGTCAATGCGGAACTTAAAGGGGTTCTCTGGGCTTTCCTGAAAATCTTCTTTTGTGGTGACTAGTAGAGATGGCCTTGCGGTTCGCCAGGCGGTCGTTTTGCGGCGAACATTGCCAGCGCCATATTCTTAGCATTGTGAAGAACTTTGACCCATGACACATCCATCAGGTGGAACAGGACAGCCAATTGAGACGTTTCAGCACATGGACATACCCCCTACCTTATAAATAAACCTGATCTTGCAGCCATTTTACATTCTGTGTTTTGCCAGTGTAGGGAGAGGTTGCTGTGTGGAGCAGGGACAGGCTGTTAGGGACACCAAACGCTAGCTAATAGGGCCACAAAAGTCCTTTTAAGGACTGGTATAGGTGAGCTATCGATATGTGTGATATACTGAGGAGTTTGATATACTTATAATATACTTTCTAACATAGATAGTATATTATAGTGCATTTGTATTGTGCAGCAGTTGTGTGCGGTTCTGCTGACATACCGCAGCTATACAGAGGGACAAACACTA